>NC_056457.1:38548243-38595743 GCF_018296145.1 Oncorhynchus tshawytscha | reverse complement strand
TTACCATGCAGTTACCATGCAGTTACCATGCATTTACCATGCAGTTACCACACAGTTGCTATGCAGTTACTATGCAGTTACCATGCAGTTACTATGCAGTTACCATACAGTTACCATGTAGTTACCATGCATTTACCATGCAGTTACCACACAGTTGCTATGCAGTTACTATTCAGTTACCATGCAGTTACTATGCAGTTACCATACAGTTACCATGTAGTTACCATGCAGTTACCATACAGTTACCACACAGTTACCATGTAGTTACCATGCAGTTACCATGCAGTTACCACACAGTTGCTATGCAGTTACTATGCAGTTACCATGCAGTTACTGTGCAGTTACCATACAGTTACCATGTAGTTACCATGCAGTTACCATACAGTTACCACACAGTTACCATGCAGTTGCCTTGCAGTTACTGTGCAGTTACCATGCAGTTACTATGCAGTTACCATTCAGTTACCATGCAGTTACCACACAGTTACTATGCAGTTACCGTGCAGTTACTGTGCAGTTACCATGCAGTTACCATGCAGTTACTATGCAGTTACCATACAGTTACCATGTAGTTACCATGCAGTTACCATACAGTTACCACACAGTTACCGTGTAGTTACCATGCAGTTACCATGCAGTTACCACACAGTTACCATACAGTTACCATGCAGTTACTGTACAGTTACAACACAGTTACCATGCAGTTACCATTTAGTTACCATGCCTTTACCATGCAGTTGCCTTGCAGTTACTGTGCAGTTACCATGCAGTTACTATGCAGTTACCATTCAGTTACCATGCAGTTACCATACAGTTACTATGCAGTTACCACACAGCTACCATGCAGTTACCACACAATTACTATGCAGTTACCATGCAGTTACTATGCAGTTACCATGTAGTTACCATGTGGTTACCATGCAGTTACCACACAGTTACCATGCAGTTACCACACAGTTACTATTCAGTTACCATGCAGTTACTGTACAGTTACCATGCAGTTACTATGCAATTACCATTCAGTTACTATGCAGTTACCACACAATTACTATGCAGTTACCATGCAGTTACTATGCAGTTACCATGTAGTTACCATGTGGTTACCATGCAGTTACCACACAGTTACCATGCAGTTACCACACAGTTACTATTCAGTTACCATGCAGTTACTGTACAGTTACCATGCAGTTACTATGCAATTACCATTCAGTTACTATGCAGTTACCACACAGTTACCACACAGTTACCATGCAGTTACCACACAGTTACCATGCAGTTACCATGCAGTTACCATGCAGTTACTATGCAGTTACCATGCAGTTACTATGCAGTTACCATGCAGTTACCATGCAGTTACCATGCAGTTACCATGCAGTTACCATGCAGTTACCATGCAGTTACTATGCAGTTACCATGCAGTTACCATGCTGTTGATTTGAAATTAGCTGCTTATTGTGTATGTGTGTGTTTGTGTGTGTGTGTTTCATTGTGTGTGTGTGTGTGTGTGTGTGTTTCACTGTATGTGTGTGTGTGTGTGTGTGTGTTTCACTGTGTGTGTGTGTTTCACACCTTGTATGTGAGTGTCACTGTGTGTGTGTTACTGTGTGTGTGTGTTTCACTGGGTGTGTGTGTGTTTCACCTTGTCTGTTTCACTCTGTGTGTGTCACTGTGTGTGTGTCACTGTGTGTGTGTGTTCCACTGTGTGTGTGTGTGTGTGTGTGTTTACATGTGTCGGTGTGTGTGTGTGTGTGTGTGTGTGTGTGTTTCACTGTGTGTGTGTGTTTCACACCTTGTATGTGAGTGTCACTGTGTGTGTGTTACTGTGTGTGTGTTTCACTGTGTCTGTTTCACTCTGCGTGTGTCACTGTGTGTGTGTCACTGTGTGTGTGTGTGTCACTGTGTGTGTGTGTGTGTGTGTGTGTGTGTGTGTGTGTTTCACACCTTGTGTGTGTTTGTCACTGTGTGTGTGTGTCACTGTGTGTGTGTGTGTGTGTGTTGTGTGTGTGTGTGTGTGTGTGTGTGTGTGTGTGTGTGTGTGTGTGTGTGGTGGGGATAATATAGATGCTGAATGTTAGTAAGTGTCTGGGCGGGTGGGAAGTAGGGAGGTTGGGATGTTAACGTTCAGTCTGCTCTCTCTCTCTGAACTCATCACTTTGCTAGCCTCCAGGCTAAGGAAGCTAGCGCTTCAATATCACTCTCAGTTTGCATTTCTAATGTCAGAGCAAAACGCTCTGCTAGCCCGCCGGTAACACTCAACACGCTTCACTTGTTTATTTCTTTATTTTCTGCCCCCTTCTCTAATCTCCTGTTTTCAAATTAATTACTAAATTAGCATAGTGAATTAGCAAAACCATTATGATGCATGGGTAACCTCCAGCGATGTACACACACACACTAACATGAAGGAACGCTTATTCACATGCCCACACACACACTAACATGAAGGAACGCTTATTCACATGCCCACACACACACACAAAGAGCGAGAGAGAGAGAGAGAGAGAGAGAGAGAGAGAGAGAGAGAGAGAGAGAGAGAGAGAGAGAGAGAGAGAGAGAGAGACAGAGAGAGGGAGAGAGAGAGAGAGAGAGAGAGAGAGAGAGAGAGAGAGAGAGAGAGAGAGAGAGAGAGAGAGAGAGAGAGAGACAGAGAGAGAGAGAGAGAGAGAGAGAGAGAGAGAGACAGAGAGAGAGAGACAGAGAGAGAGAGACAGAGAGAGAGAGACAGAGAGAGAGAGAGAGACAGAGAGAGAGACAGAGAGAGAGAGCGAGACAGAGACAGAGAGACAGAGAGAGAGAGACAGATAAATAAGGCTGAAAGCCAGCGCTGAATTAGTGAGCTTGTAATGACATAAAGCATTTTTACAAACAGCAGAGACAGAAGTGATACCGTTTCCTCACTGTGAGATGTAATAAAATCTGCAGAGTTAATTTATTAGCCATGTATAATTGAGGCACATAATTAATTCCCCTTTCTTGATGTCCTCTTGGTTCATACAGTAACTTGGCATGGGGTGGAGTCACGATCACACACACGTACTAATAAAGCCTAACTACTGAAATCTGGTACATAAGAGTAGGTCGAATATGTTGGTTAATTCTATCCAGCTCAGAGCATCCTGTAAGGTCTGTCAAAATAAGGAGACAGGATACACACTTCCCAATCTATTGCCACACAATATTGGGGTTCTGTCACCGTGTAAGCTTCTGGCAGTCACAATAAGTGCAGTGCCCAGAATGAAGGAACACAGTTACACAGGGTGTCCCCCAGGGCTCTGTGCTGGGTCCCTGACTCAGCTGCAGTTAAACAGGGTGTCCCCCAGGTTTCTGTGCTGGGTCCCTGACTCAGCTGCTGTTACACAGGGTGTCCCCCAGAGCTCTGTGCTGGGTCCCTGACTCAGCGGCAGTTACACAGGGTGTCCCCCAGGGCTCTGTGCTGGTTCCCTTACTCTTCATCATCTACGTCCTCCTTCTTGGTCAGATCCTCTGTCACTTCAACCTTTACTTCCGCTGAACTTCTGATGACATTCAGATCAACCTGAGCACAAAATCCTTCCTCAACCCACCTCTGACCCTCATTGAATCCTGCCTCTCTGCAATAAAAACATGGATGTAACAAAGCTTCCTCAAACTCAACAGTGATACAACAGAGCTCCTCTTCATAGGCACCAAATCTACCCTTACCAAAGCTGGCACCCTCACCATTGATGACACCACTGTCTCTCGCTCCATGCATGCAGCATTGGCATCCTCCTACACCTGCATTGCTTGCTGTTTGGGGTTTTAGGCTGGGTTTCTGTACAGCACTTTGAGATATCAGCTGATGTACGAAGGGCTATATAAATCAATTTGATTTGACTTGATTTTGATTTGATTTGATCCTGGACTCCACCGCCTCATTTGACCACCACATCAGACAGACTGTCAAATCCTCATTCTTCCACCTCCACAACATTGCCAAAGTCAGGTCCTCCCTCTCCCGTCCCGCCGCTGAAACCCTCATACATACATTAATCTCCTCCCATCATGACTACTGCAACTCACTACTCTCCGGCGTCAACTCAAACTCCCTCCATAAACTCCGAACTGTGCAGCCCGACTCCTCACCCACACCAAGTCCTGGCAGCACACCCCTCGTGTCCTCTGTGAACTCCACTGGCTCCCTGTCTCCCAACGCATTGATTACAAGATCCTCCTTCTGACCTACAGAGCCCTTCACCACCTTGCCGCCCCCCCTTACCTCTCAGATCTTCTTCTCCACCATCAATCCACATGTGCTCCAAGTCGAAGCTCCATTGTTTCAGTGACAGGGTCTTCTCCAGGGTCGTTCCATAGTTTCAGTGACAGGGTCTTCTCCAGGGTCGTTCCATAGTTTCAGTGACAGGGTCTTCTCCAGGGTCGTTCTATAGTTTCAGTGATAGGGTCTTCTCCAGGGTCGTTCCATAGTTTCAGTGATAGGGTCTTCTCCAGGGTCGTTCCATAGTTTCAGTGATAGGGTCTTCTCCAGGGTCGTTCTATAGTTTCAGTGATAGGGTCTTCTCCAGGGTCGTTCCATAGTTTCAGTGATAGGGTCTTCTCCAGGGTCGTTCTATAGTTTCAGTGATAGGGTCTTCTCCAGGGTCGTTCTATAGTTTCAGTGATAGGGTCTTCTCCAGGGTCGTTCCATAGTTTCAGTGATAGGGTCTTCTCCAGGGTCGTTCTATAGTTTCAGTGATAGGGTCTTCTCCAGGGTCCGTTCCATAGTTTCAGTGATAGGGTCTTCTCCAGGGTCGTTCTATAGTTTCAGTGATAGGGTCTTCTCCAGGGTTATTCCTAGGCTCTGGAACATCCTCCCTCCAGCCATATGTGACTCAGAGTCCATCACTATCTTTCAGGTCCTCCTAAAGCTCCACCTCTTTGACAAGGCCTACTCTTCACACAGCTTCTAATGGACACAGTCTCCACATGGACACACATTGACAGAGTCTTCACATTGCTCCACATGGACACAGCTCCACATGGACTCAGTCTCCACATGGACACAGTCTCCACATGGACACAGCTCCACATGGACACAGTCTCCACATGGACACAGCTCCACATGGACTCAGTCTCCACATGGACACAGCTTCACATGGACACAGCTCCACATGGACTCAGTCTCCACATGGACACAGCTCCACATGGACTCAGTCTCCACATGGACACAGTCTCCACATGGACTCAGTCTCCACATGGACACAGTCTCTACATGGACACAGTCTCCATATGGACACAGTCTCCACATGGACTCAGTCTCCACATGGACATGGAGTCAGTCTCCACATGGACACAGCTCCACATGGACTCAGTCTCCACATGGACACAGTCTCCACATGGACACAGCTCCACATGGACACAGCTCCACATGGACTCAGTCTCCACATGGACACAGCTCCACATGGACTCAGTCTCCACATGGACGCAGTCTCCACATGGACTCAGTCTCCACATGGACACAGTCTCTACATGGACACAGTCTCCATATGGACACAGTCTCCACATGGACTCAGTCTCCACATGGACATGGAGTCAGTCTCCACATAGACACAGCTCCACATGGACACAGCTCCACATGGAGTCAGTCTCCACATGGACACAGCTCCACATGGACACAGTCTCCACATGGACACAGCTCCACATGGACACAGTCTCCACATGGACACAGCTCCACATGGACACAGCTCCACATGGAGTCAGTCTCCACATGGACACAGCTCCACATGGACACAGTCTCCACATGGACACAGCTCCACATGGACACAGTCTCCACATGGACACAGCTCCACATGGACACAGTCTCCACATGGACACAGTCTTCAAACAGTCCCACGTGTTCACAGTAAACAGTTCCATGTACTTACAGTAAACAGTCCTGCATGTACTTACAGTAAACAGTCCCACATGTACAGTAAACAGTCCCAAATTAACATGGAAGTATTACCATTTCAAAATGCAATTCACACATTAAAACTGAGATGACTCTCTGTTCATTTCATTACAATGATCTGACTATCAATTGATACAACTGCTCAAAATGATAAGTAACTGTTGCGATACTCTTAATGCATAGTTTTATGGAAACTGTCAAACAATATTCCATGTTTAGATCATGAAAGTTTCAGGATAACGAGCTCCATTGACACCAATTACCGTGGACCATGAACCAATTGGACTTCATTATCTATGGATGTAATATTTCACCATCATTCTTTATCAGACACTGTTTCTATGGTCCCATGTACCACTTTTCCAGACCATGTTATCAGATTTGACATTACTGTACACTCACCGGCCACTTTATTAGGTACACCTATCTAGTACTGGGTTGGACCCCCTTTTGCCTCCACAACAGCCTGAATTATTCACGGTGTTGTACGGAGATGCCATTCTGCACACCACTGTTTTAAACAGCTGTCATTTGACCATTTGTGGCCTTTCTGTTAGCTTGAATGAGTCTGGACATTCTCCTCTGACCTCTCTCATTAACAAGGTGTTTTACCCACAGAACTGCCATTCACTGAATGTGTTTGGTTTATCGCATCATTCTCTGTAAACTCTAGAGACTGTAGTGCATAAAAATCCCAGGAAGGCAGCTGTTTCTGAGATGCTGGAACAGACCATGTGTGGCACCAACAATCATACCACGGTCAAAGTTGCTTAGATTACACATCTTGCCCGTTCTAATGTTAGGTCGAACAAAGCTCTCTACTCTATGTACTCTATATATTCAGTTGCAGGCAGCCACATGACTCGCTGTTCGAAGGAACATGCTATTTGCGTTAACACGCAGGTCCCAGCTCTCTGCAGGTCATTCACTAGGTCCCCCCGTGTGGTTCTGGGATGTTTGCTCACCGTTCTTGTGATCATTTTGACCCCCCAGGGTGAGATCTTGTGGGGAGCCCCAGATCGAGGGAGATTATCAGTGGTCTTGTATGTCTTCCATTTCCTAATAATTGCTCTCATAGTTGATTTCTTCAAACCAAGCTGCTTACCTATTGCAGATTCAGTCTTCCCAGCCTGGTGCAGGTCTACAATTTTGTTTCTGGTGTCCTTTGACAGCTCTTTGGTCTTGGCCATAGTGGAGTTTGGAGTGTGACTGTTTGAGGTTGTGGACAGGTGTCTTTTATACTGATAACAAGTTCAAACAGGTGCCATTAATACAGGTAACGAGTGGAGGACAGAGGAGCCTCTTAAAGAAGAAGTTACAGGTCTGTGAGAGCCAGAAATCTTGCTTGTTTGTAGGTGACCAAATACTTATTTTCCACCATAATTTGCAAATAAATGCATTTTAAATGCATTAAAAATCCTACAATGTGATTTTCTGGATTTCTTTTCTCATTTTGTCTGTCATAGTTGAAGTGTACCTATGATGAACATTACAGGCCTCTCTCATCTTTTTAGGTGGGAGAACTTGCACAATTGGAAGCTGACTAAATACTTTTTTGCCCCACTGTATGTTCAGTTTCAAGATGCCTGTTCTGTAAAATTCCCCCCCAAATTCTACATCATTGTAATCAGTAATTCTCTTTCCAAAATATATTTTTTAGAGGTTTATGGAGCTGGATGCAGACGAAAACCCTAACAAATTCCTCTTTTTGGATGAGGCAGGCTTCAACCTGGCCAAGACAAGGAAGGGAGGTCATCCATCCATGTATCCATCCATCCATCCATGTACCAGGACAAAGTGGGGCCAACATCACCATGTGTGCGGCTATATCAGAAGATGGTGTGGTGGGATGCAGCCGTATTGGATCATAAAATGCAGCTCTCCTTCCTTGTTGAGCTAAATCAGGTCTGTAGAGCTGATGGCGTCACCTATGTCATTGTATGGGATAATGTCAGGTTCCACCATGCTCAAATGGTGCAAGCATGGATTCAGGTCCCATCCACAATTTACCACCCTGTACTTACCCCCATACTCTCCTTTCCTTAACCAGATGAGGGAATTTTTCTCCACATGGAGGTGGAAGGTGTATTGTAGGCGCCCTCACGAACAAGCCGCCCTTCTCCAGGCCATGGATGACGCATGCAATGACATCACGGCAGACCAGTGTCAGGCCTGGATTCTCCTGAAGATTCTTCCCAAGAGTTTGGCCTATGAAAACATCCATTGTGATGTGGATGACAACCTGTGGCCAAATCCACAAGAGTTGATGGAAGTATAGAAGTACAGTAATCAATCCTGTGTTTTGCTTTTTAGAACAACTTGATGTTTTACAGTAAGCCAGGTGAGGAACACTGCAGTGATGTTTTACAGTAAGCCAGGTGAGGAACACTGCAGTGATGTTTTACAGTAAGCCAGGTGAGGAACACTGCAGTGATGTTTTACAGTAAGCCAGGTGAGGAACACTGCAGTGATGTTTTACAGTAAGCCAGGTGAGGAACACTGCAGTGATGTTTTACAGTAAGCCAGGTGAGGAACACTGCAGTGATGTTTTACAGTAAGCCAGGTGAGGAACACTGCAGTGATGTTTTACAGTAGTTTCCTTTATTTTTTGTTGCTAATTACTTTTGCTTTGGTTCGAAGAATCCTATGTTGTGATTGTATTGGTTTTCATGAATACATTTCAGCTTTTGTTCAGTGATTCACTGTGTCAGTAGTATTCTCTCTGCTAGTCCTTTTACAGTGACGTATTTACGTGTAGTACCATCATGTAACATGTATCACAAATTTTGCCGAACAATATTCAATGATTGTACGAACAACTACTCAGTGAAACTATCGGTATCTTGTGTGTGATCTAAATTAATGTTCCCATGGTATTTCATGAGTTATTGGACCCATGATTCTGCAAGTGGACTTCCTGACAGACCGTCCCCAGGTGGTAAGGGTAGGCAACAACACATCCACCACGCTGATCCTCAACACAGGGGCCCCTCAGGGGTGCGTGCTCAGCCCCCTCCTGTACTCCATGTTCACTCATGACTGCGCGGCCAGGCACGACTCCAACAAGATCATTAAATTTGCAGATGACATGACAGTGGTAGGCCTGATCACCGACATCAATGAGACAGCCCATAGGGAGGAGGTCAGAGACCTGGCCGTGTGGTGCCAGGACATCAACTTCTCCCTCAATGTGATCAAGACAAAGGAGATGATTGTGGACTACAGGAAAAAGAGGACCGAGCACACCCCCATTTTCATTAACGGGGTTGCAGTGGAGCAGGTTGAGAGCTTCAAGTTCCTTGGTAACCACATCACCAACAAAACTGACATGGTCCAAGCACACCAAGATAGAGGGCTCGTCAAAGCCTATTATTCCCCCTCAGGAGAATGAAAATATTTGTCATGGGTCCTCAGATCCTCAAAAGGTTCTACAGCTGCACCATCGAGAGCATCCGGTTGGTTGCTGGTTGCATCACTGCCTCGTATGGCAACTATTTGGCCTCTGACCACAAGGCACTACAGAGGTTAGTGCCAACGTACTGGCACCCCCCTGTATATAGCCTCCACATTGACTCTGTACTGTAATACCCTGTATATAGCCTCCACATTGACTCTGTACTGTAATACCCTGTATATAGCCTCCACATTGACTCTGTACCCCCTGTATATAGCCTCCACATTGACTCTGTACCCCCTGTATATAGCCTCCACATTGACTCTGTACTGTAATACCCTGTATATAGCCTCCACATTGACTCTGTACCGTAACACCCTGTATATAGCCTCCACATTGACTCTGTACTGTAATACCCTGTATATAGCCTCCACATTGACTCTGTACCCCCTGTATATAGCCTCCACATTGACTCTGTACTGTAATACCCTGTATATAGCCTCCACATTGACTCTGTACCCCCTGTATATAGCAACACCCTGTATATAGCCTCTACACACCCCTGTATATATTGTTAATTTACTGCTTCTCTTTAATTACTTGTTACTTTTATTTCTTATTCTGTATTGTTTTAAACTGCACTGTCGGTTAGCGGCTCGTAAGTAAGCATGTGACTAATACAATTTGATTTGAAGTGCAAGGTTTATTTATAGATATGAGGTTTATTTAAAGATATGAATGCACAATGCAATGTTTTGAGCATTGGACAGCCTGTGTTACAAGTGATGACCGTTGTGAGATTTTTTGTTTAGAATTACAAGGCTCAGAACTGTAATCAGTTCCATTAGTCCATTGAGAGGGAACCTCTTCAGAACCAGACGGGTGTCTGTGGTTGTGTGTGTGTGTGTGTGTGTGTGTGTGTGTGTTTGTGTTTGTGTGTGTATGTGTGGGTGTGTGTGTGTGAGTGTGAGTGTGTGTGAGTCTGTGTGAGTGTTTTTACGTGTGTGTGTGGTTGTGTGTGTGTGTGTGTGTGTGTTTGTGTGTGTATGTGTGGGTGTGTGTGTGTGTGTGAGTGTGAGTGTGTGTGAGTCTGTGTGAGTGTTTTTACGTGTGTGGTTGTGTATGTGTGTGTGTGTGTGTTTGTGTGTGTATGTGTGTGTGTGTGTGAGTGTGAGTGTGTGTGAGTCTGTGTGAGTGTTTTTACGTGTGTGTGTGTGTGTTTTTGTTTGTGTGAATGTGTGTGTATTTATGTGTGTGTCTGTTTGCGTGTGTGTGTTTATCTGTGGGAGTGCAGATCTGGGAATACAGATGATTGAGGCACTGAGGGAGCTTTCATCTGGTCTCCTTGGACAAACACTGCTGAAGCTGCTTCAATACTGAATGTTTGACTAGTTTGTTTCAGATAAAGTGTCACAGCTAGGAGGAGATGTTGACTTATTTGAAATCTTGCTTTGCCTCAGTGTTCATTTGGCAGCATTCCCTTCTTAATTTTGCACTGTTCTGTTCTTTCCAAAGAGTCTGATGCAATCTGTTGTGTCTCGTGCAAGGATGGCAGATGGACTTACGGATAAGAGCATTGGACTAGTAACCTCTCTCTGTCTCACTCTGTCTCGCTCTCTTTGTCTCGCTCTCTCTGTCTCTCTCTCTCGCTCTCTCTGTCTCTCTCTGTCTCTCTGTCTCTATCTGTCTCTCTCACTCTGTCTCTGTCACTCTGTCTCTCTCTACAACTTAAACAACAACACGATACCAGTATATTCACAAAACAACAACAGTAAGCAACAGTACTGAGATATAGCGACACATATTTGATTGTCAGATATTACTTCCGATAGTCCTACTGCTCAAGGGAAATTGCAAAATCTAGTTTGAAGACTTTCCTGTCATGCCCTGACCTTAGAGATCCTTATTTATTCTCTATGTTTGGTCAGACTTGGGTGGGAAAATCTATGTTTTCTATTTCTTTGTTGTTTTGCCGAGTGTGGTTCCCAATCAGAGGCAGCTGTCTATCGTTGTCTCTGATTGGGGATCATATATAAGTTGTGATTTTCCGTTTGGGTTTTGTGGGGTGTTATTTTCTGTTTAGTGTCTGTGCCTGACGGAACTGTTCGCTTTCGTTTTTGGATTTGTTATTTTTGTTTGACTGTTTCTTGTAAATAAATATCATGAACACTTTTCTGAGCTTTGGTCCACTCTTCCTTCCACCGATGACGAGCGTTAATAAACAAGAGTACAGTCAATAACACAATAGAAACATCTATATTCCAGAAGAGAAAAATGTTGAATGAGAATTATCTCGTGTTACTAAAATGGTTGAGAAAGTGACCAAAGTCAACGATAACGATGTCACTATCTAGTAAGAGTTGGGTATGGCGGTGGGGAGATGAACAGAGCATAAATTGACCATTTGACCACTCAGCAAACTTTCATAAGGGACTCAACCGGAGAACCTTGTCTTATAACCTGACAAACTATTTAATTACAATGATGATACTTTCCATTCATGTAACCACAGCATAATTCCAAAACACTGTGACAGATGTGGATGTGGATATTAAACTGCTAAAATGGGGATAATGAAGGAAAAAAACGTCAGTATCAGAAACAACTAAAAGCAATCTGCTTTGCTGTCATGCCGTGCTGGAAATAGACAGTCTGTTTCGCCTTCATTTAAATCCTATGTATCACAATAAACAGTTTTTTCCCTTCATAATGTCTGAGCATCTGCATTCTTCTCCTGTCCACACTGTCACAGTTGGACTCCAGTTGTGAGTTGATTAAAATAAAAGTGTCTGTAAAGTGCTTCTCTGTATTAATATCTCAGCGTTAACTAAAAGATATTAACAACCTACTGACAGAACAAATTTACACACACTCAGACTCCCTGTTGGTTCAGGAGAGAGAGAGAGAGAGAGATGGGGGAGAGAGAGAGATGGGGAGTGAGAGAGAGATGGGGAAAGAGATGGGGAGAGAAAGAGAGAGAGATGGGGAGAGAGAGAGATGGGGAAAGAGATTGGGAGAGAAAGAGAGAGAGATGTGGAGAGAAAGATGGGGAGAGAGTGAGAGATGGGAGAGAGTGAGAGGAGGGGAGAGAGTGAGAGATGGGGAGAGAGTGAGAGGAGGGGAGAGAGAGAGATGGGGAGAGAGTGAGAGATGGGGAGAGAAAGAGAGAGAGATGGGGAGAGAAAGAGAGAGAGATGGGGAGAGAGAGAGATGGGGAAAGAGATTGGGAGAGAAAGAGAGAGAGATGTGGAGAGAAAGATGGGGAGAGAGTGAGAGATGGGGAGAGAGTGAGAGGAGGGGAGAGAGTGAGAGATGGGGAGAGAGTGAGAGGAGGGGAGAGAGTGAGAGATGGGGAGAGAGTGAGAGATGGGGGAGAGAAGAGAGAGAGATATGGGGAAAGAGGTTGGGAGAGAAAGAGAGAGAGATGTGGAGAGAAAGATGGGGAGAGAGTGAGAGGAGGGGAGAGAGTGAGAGATGGGGAGAGAGTGAGAGATGGGGAGAGAGTGAGAGATGGGGAGAGAGTGAGAGGAGGGGAGAGAGTGAGAGGAGGGGAGAGAGTGAGAGATGGGGAGAGAGTGAGATATGGGGAGAGAGTGAGAGATGGGGAGAGAAAGAGAGAGCGATGGGGAGAGAGAGAGATGGGGAGAGAGTGAGAGATGGGGAGAGAAAGAGAGAGAGATGGGGAGAGAGAGAGATGGGGAAAGAGATTGGGAGAGAAAGAGAGAGAGATGGGGAGAGAGTGAGAGATGGGGAGAGAGTGAGAGATGGGGAGAGAGTGAGAGATGGGGAGAGAGTGAGAGGAGGGGAGAGAGTGAGAGATGGGGAGAGAGTGAGAGGAGGGGAGAGAGTGAGAGATTGGGAGAGAGTGAGAGATGGGGAGAGTGAATGGGGAGAGAAAGAGAGAGATTGGGAGAGAAAGATGGGGAGAGAGTGAGAGGAGGGGAGAGAGTGAGAGATGGGGAGAGAGTGAGAGATGGGGAGAGAGTGAGAGATGGGGAGAGAGTGAGAGGAGGGGAGAGAGTGAGAGGAGGGGAGAGAGGGAGAGATGGGGAGAGAGTGAGATATGGGGAGAGAGTGAGAGATGGGGAGAGAGAGAGATGGGGAAAGAGATTGGGAGAGAAAGAGAGAGAGATGGGGAGAGAGTGAGAGATGGGGAGAGAGTGAGAGATGGGGAGAGAGTGAGAGATGGGGAGAGAGTGAGAGATGGGGAGAGAGTGAGAGATGGGGAGACAGTGAGAGATGGGGAGAGAGTGAGAGATGGGGAGAGAGTGAGAGATGGGGAGTGTGTGTGTATATACAGTGCCTTTGGAAAGTAGACAGTATTTGACTTTTTCTACATTTTGTTACTTTACACCCTTATTCTAAACTGGATTTAAAAAAAATCCTCAGCAATACACCATAATGCAAATTTGACCAGAGCAAAGTACAGAGAGATCCTTGATAAAAACCTGCTCCAGAGCGCTCAGGACCTCACACTGGGGCTGAAGTTCACCTTCCAACAGGATAATGACCCTAAGCACACAGCCAAGACAACGCAGGAGTGGCTTCGGAACAAGTCTCTGAATGTCCTTGAAATGGCCCAGCCAAAGCCCAGACTTGAACCCGTTCGAAAATCTCTGGAGAAACCTGAAAATAGCTGTGCAGCAATGCTCTCAGTCCAACCTGACAGAGCTTGAGAGGATCAACAGAGAAGATTGAGAGAGAGAACACAGTGTGCCAAGCTTGTAGCGTCATACCCAAGAAGACTCGAGTCTGTGATCGCTGTCAAAGGTGCTTCAACAAAGTACTGAGTAAAAGATCTGAATACTTATGTAAATGTGATAATTCAGTTTTTCATTTTTCATAAATTTGTTAAAATTTCTAGAACCCTGTTTTTGCTTTGTCATTATGTTTGTAGATGTAACGTAACATGGAAAAAGTCAAGGGGTCTGAATACTTTCCAAATGCACTGCATGTGTGTACTGTATGCGTGGTGTATGTGTTAATACAGTGCCTTGCGAAAGTATTTGGCCCCCTTGAACTTTGCGACCTTTTGCCACATTTCAGGCTTCAAACATAAAGATATAAAACTGTATTTTTTGTGAAGAATCAACAAGTGGGACACAATCATGAAGTGGAATGACATTTATTGGATATTTCAAACTTTTTTAATAAATAAAAAACTGAAACATTGGGCGTGCAAAATTATTCAGCCCCTTTACTTTCAGTGCAGCAAACTCTCTCCAGAAGTTCAGTGAGGATCTCTGAATGATCCAATGTTGACCTAAATGACTAATGATGATAAATACAATCCACCTGTGTGTAATCAAGTCTCCGTATAAATGCACCTGCACTGTGATAGTCTCAGAGGTCCGTTAAAAGCGCAGAGAGCATCATGAAGAACAAGGAACACACCAGGCAGGTCCGAGATACTGTTGTGAAGAAGTTTAAAGCCGGATTTGGATACAAAAAGATTTCCCAAGCTTTAAACATCCCAGGAGCACTGACCCCTCCTGTCTCAGCCTCCAGTATTTATGCTGCAGTAGTTAATGTGTTGGGGGGCTAGGGTCAGTTTGTCATATCTGGAGTAACTCTCCTGTCCTATTCGGTGTCCTGTGTGAATCTAAGTGTGCGTTCTCTAATTCTCTCTTTCTCTCTCTCTCTCTCGGAGGACCTGAGCCCTAGGACCATGCCCCAGGACTACCTGACATGATGACTCCTTGCTGTCCCCAGTCCACCTGGCCGTGCTGCTGCTCCAGTTTCAACTGTTCTGCCTTATTATTATACGACCATGCTGGTCATTTATGAACATTTGAACATCTTGGCCATGTTCTGTTATAATTTCCACCCGGCACAGCCAGAAGAGGACTGGCCACCCCACATAGCCTGGTTCCTCTCTAGGTTTCTTCCTAGGTTTTGGCCTTTCTAGGGAGTTTTTCCTAGCCACCGTGCTTCTACACCTGCATTGCTTGCTGTTTGGGGTTTTAGGCTGGGTTTCTGTACAGCACTTTGAGATATCAGCTGATGTACGAAGGGCTATATAAATAAATTTGATTTGATTTGATTTGATTTGACTGTGCAAGTGATAATATTGAAATGGAAGGAGTATCAGACCACTGCAAATCTACCAAGACCTGGCCGTCCCTCTAAACGTTCAGCTCATACAAGGAGAAGACTGATCAGTGATGCAGCCAAGAGGCCCATGATCACTCTGGATGAACTGCAGAGATCTACAGCTGAGGTGGGAGACTCTGTCCATAGGACAACAATCAGTCGTATATTGCACAAATCTGGCCTTTATGGAAGAGTGGCAAGAAGAAAGCCATTTCTTAAAGATAGCCATAAAAAGTGTTGTTTAAAGTTTGCCACAAGCCACCTGGGAGACACACCAAACATGTGGAAGAAGGTGCTCTGGTCAGATGAAACCAAAATTGAACTTTTTGGCAACAATGCAAAACGTTACGTTTGGCGTAAAAGCTACACAGCTCATCACCCTGAACACACCATCCCCACTGTCAAACATGGTGGTGGCAGCATCATGGTTTGGGCCTGCTTTTCTTCAGCAGGGACAGGAAAGATGGTTAAAATTGATGGGAAGATGGATGGAGCCAAATACAGGACCATTCTGGAAGAAAACCTGATGGAGTCTGCAAAAGACCTGAGACTGATTTGAGACTGATTTGTCTTCCAACAAGACAATGATCCAAAACATAAGCAAAATCTACAATGGAATGGTTCAAAAATAAACAAATCCAGGTGTTAGAATGGCCAAGTCAAAGTCCAGACCTGAATCCAATCGAGAATCTGTGGAAAGAACTGAAAACTGCTGTTCACAAATGCTCTCCATCCAACCTCACTGAGCTCGAGCTGTTTTGCAAGGAGGAATGGGAAAACATTTCAGTCTCTCGATGTGCAAAACTGATAGAGACATACCCCAAGCAACTTACAGCTGTAATCGCAGCAAAAGGTGGCGCTACAAAGTATTAACTTAAGGGGGCTGAATAATTTTGCACGACCAATTTTTCAGTTTTTGATTTGTTAAAAAAGTTTGAAATATCCAATAAATGTCGTTCCACTTCATGATTGTGTCCCACTTGTTGTTGATTCTTCACAAAAAAATACAGTTTTATATCTTTATGTTTGAAGCCTGAAATGTGGCAAAAGGTCGCTAAGTTCAAGGGGGCCGAATACTTTCGCAAGGCACTGTATGTGTGTGTGTGGTCTATGTGTGTGTGTGTGTGTTTGTGTGTGTGTGTGTATGTGTGTGTGTGTGTGTTTATATGCAGGAGAACACCATGTATGAGTGGTGTATGTGTTAATATGTGTGTACTGTATGAGTGGTGTATGTGTTAATTTTATATCTTTATGTTTGAAGCCTGAAATGTGGCAAAAGGTCGCTAAGTTCAAGGGGGCCGAATACTTTCGCAAGGCACTGTATGTGTGTGTGTGGTCTATGTGTGTGTGTGTGTGTTTGTGTGTGTGTGTGTTTATATGCAGGGAGAACACCATGTCAGTAATATAGAGTGGGTGAACTCTCCTCTCTGGTAATGTAGAGTGGGTGAACTCTCCTCTCTGGTAATGTAGAGTGGGTGAACTCTCCTCTCTGGTAATATAGAGTGGGTGAACTCTCCTCTCTGGTAAGGGATTGACAGTCTCAGGAACCTCCGATGTGTAAAGTTTTATTTTATGACGTTTTCATCCTTGACTTGCTAATATTTGATGTTGATGGTTTCCCCCCTCTTCCCTGTAGAGAGGAGAGATGGGGAGATAGAGATGGAGGAGGTTGGAGGAGGGGAGGGGAGGGAGGTAGGCGGAGGTAGGAGGGAGGTAGGAGGAGGGGAGGGAGGTAGGAGGAGGGGAGGGAGGTAGGAGGAGGGCAGGGAGGAGGAGGAGGGGGAGGGAGGTAGGAGGAGGGGAGGGGCAGGAGGTAAGAGGAGGGGAGGGGAGGGAGGTAGGAGGAGGTTAGGGAGTGGAGGAGGGGAGGGGAAGGTGGTAGCAGGACTGGAGGGGGAGGAGGTAGGAGGAGGGGAGGGATGTAGTTAGGAGGGGAGGGGAAGGAGGTAAGAGGAGGGGAGGGGAGGGAGGTAGGAGGAGGTTAGGGAGTAGAGGAGGGGAGGGGAAGGAGGAAGGGAGGGAGTTAGGAGGGGAGGGGAAGGAGGTAGGAGGAGTGGAGGGGGAGGAGTTAGGAGAAGGGGAAGGAGGTAGGAGGAGGGGAAGGAGTAAGGAGGAGGGGAGGGGAAGGAGGAGGGGAGGGAGGTAGGAGGAGAGGAAGGACGTAGGAGGAGGGGAAGGAGGTAGGATGAGGGGAGGGGAAGGAGGAGGGGTGGGAGGGAGGTAGGAGGAGGGGAGGGAGGTAGGAGGAGGAGGAGTTGAGGGAGGTAGAAGGAGGGGAGGTAGTGGAGGGGGAGGAGAAGGAGGTAGGAGGAGGGGAGGGGAGGGGGTAGGAGGAGGGGAGAGGAGGGAGGTAGGAGGAGGGGAAGGAGGAGGGGGAGGGAGGTAGGAGGAGTGGAGGGAGGGAGGTAGGAGGAGGGGGAGGAGAAGGAGGTAGGAGGAGGGGAAGGAGGTAGGAGGAGGGGAGGGAGGGAGGTAGAAGGAGGGGAAGGAGGTAGGAGGAGTGGAGGGGGAGGAGTTAGGAGGAGGGGAAGGAGGTAGGAGGAGGGGAAGGAGTAAGGAGGAGGGGAGGGGAAGGAGGAGGGGAGGGAGGTAGGATGAGAGGAAGGACGTAGGAGGAGGGGAAGGAGGTAGGAGGAGGGGAGGGGAGGGGAAGGAGGAGGGGTGGGAGGGAGGTAGGAGGAGGGGAGGTAGGTAGGAGGAGGGGAGGAGAAGGAGGTAGGAGGAGGGGAAGGAGGTAGGAGGAGGGGAGGGGAGGAGGTAGGAGGAGGGGAAGGAGGTAGGAGGAGGGGAGGAGAAGGAGGAGGGGAAGGAGGTAGGAGGAGGGGAGGTAGGTAGGAGGAGGGGAGTGGAAGGAGGGAGGAGGAGGGGAGGAAAAGGAGGAAGGGAGGGGAAGGAGGTAGGAGGAGGGGAGGGGAAGGAGGAGGGGAAGGAGGTAGGAGGAGGGGGAGGGGAGGGAGGTAGGAGGAGGGGAGTGGAAGTTGGTAGGAGGAGGGGAGGGAGTGGAGGAGGAAGGAGGAGATGAAGGAAGGAGGGGAAGAGGGGAGGGTAAGGGAAGGAGGAAGGAGAGACAGGACAGAGGGGGGGTGGGGGAGGCTTTCCGTCTCTCCGCCCTGTCTCTCCCTTGCCCTGCTGCCTCTAACTCCTCTCTCATGTCATCTACTGGACACAGATGTGGAGGCGAGGCAGAGGAGGGCAATCTCACTCTCTCTCTCTCTTTCTCTCTCTCTCTCTACTCTGTCTCTCTCTCTCACGTGATCTACTGGACACAGATGTGGAGGTGAGGCAGAGGAGGGCAATCTCTCTCTCTGTCTCTCTCTGTCTCTCTCCACTCTCTCTCTTTCTACCTCTCTCTCCCCCTCTTTCTCTCTCTCTTTCTACTCTATCTCTCTCTCTCACTCATCATCTCTCTCTCCCCCTCTTTCTCTCTCTCTCTACTCTCCTTCTCTCACTCCCCCCACTTTCTCTCTCTCTCTCTACTATGTCTCTCTCTCTCACTCATCATCTCTCTCTCTCTCTCCCTCTCTCGCCCCCTCTTTCTCTCTCTCTCCACTCTCCTTCTCTCACTCCCCCCCTCTCTCTCTCTCTCTCTTTCCTTCTCCTTGTCTCTGTCTTCTCTCTTTTTGACGCCTCCGATAGACCGAAGATTGGAGATCCAATCCTATTGTCCCGTTATTAGGTTCACATTTAATTTCATACCAACCTTTTGTTTTTGTCCTGGACGAGCGTGTTCATAAAGGCAGTTTTTCTAACAGTTGGCAGACTATCTCCGGTTTAACGGCAGTTTGACACGTCTATTCACCAGCAGCCTCATTACCATAATGTCTTAATGAGAAGAGATCCACCGGGGAAGAGACACTAATTACAAACACATTAGAGATTGGAGATTCTTCACTTTCTGAAACTCCCTCCATGACCCGAGACACTGTAGGCTACAACAAGAACAGGAAACAAGATAAGCAACTCGTGAGTTTTGTGGAGCTGTTTGCTGCTGAGGGGTTAGTTACCTTCTTAGCGTTTACTAAGACCTTTCAACTCTTGATTAACCAGATTAGTTTCAATAAAATTATTCAGGCTGTTTGTGCCTAAACATGTCATATTGTGATATAGCCTACATGTGAATCGGTGTATTTTTAATGTGGCAAAAATACTAATTTAGACGCATAAGATTCTCTACCTTTCACCAAAAAACACCACTATGAAAAACACTCCCAAGGCTCAAACACATTGTGTAATTAAAATTCCTTTGAAACATTAATGAAAACAATTGAATTACATCACCTAATTACATCACCCCTAATTCTGTGCAGAAATCTGTAATTGTATATGACATAATTAGACAAAAATATCTGTCTTTTGATTGGTGGCAGGCTGGTTGCCAAGGTCAAGGTGGATGTTGCCGCGGTTATGATTTTCTACATGAAAAGCTGGTTGGTGTGATCACCACCTCATTTCTGCACTGCCTGATGGTCATATATGTTAAAGATATACAGGCCCAGGGGATGATACCAATACAGGTTAATTCAGGCCCAGGGGATGATACCAATACAGGTTAATTCAGGCCCAGGGGATGATACCAATACAGGTTAATACAGGCCCAGGAGATGATACCAATACAGGCCCAGGGGATGATACCAATACAGGTTAATACAGGCCAGGTGATGATACCAATACAGGTTAATACAGGCCCAGGGGATGATACCAATACACGTTAATACAAGCCCAGGGGATGATACCAATACAGGTTAATACAGGCCCAGGGGACGATACCAATACAGGTTAATACAGGCCCAGGGGATGATACCAATACAGGTTAATACAGGCCAAGGGGATGATACCAATACAGGTTAATACAGGCCCAGGGAATGATACCAATACAGGTTAATACAAGCCCAGGGGACGATACCAATACAGGTTCATTCAGGCCCAGGGGATGATACCAATACAGGTTAATACAGGCCCAGGGGACGATACCAATACAGGTTAATACAGGCCCAGGGGATGATACCAATACAGGTTAATACAGGCCCAGGAGATGATACCAATACAGGTTAATACAGGCCCAGGGGATGATACCAATACAGGCCCAGGGGATGATACCAATACAGGTTAATACAGGCGAAGGGGATGATACCAATACAGGTTAATACAGGCCCAGGGAATGATACCAATACAGGTTAATACAAGCCCAGGGGACGATACCAATACAGGTTAATACAGGCCCAGGAGATGATACCAATACAGGTTAATACAGGCTCAGGGGATGATACCAATACAGGCCCAGGGGATGATACCAATACAGGTTAATACAGGCCCAGGGGATGATACCAATACAGGTTAATACAGGCCCAGGGGATGATACCAATACAGGTTAATACAGGCCCAGGGGATGATACCAATACACGTTAATACAAGCCCAGGGGTGAGAACAGTACAGGTTAATACAGGCCCAGGGGATGATACCAATACAGGTTAATTCAGGCCCAGGGGATGATACCAATACAGGTTAATACAGGCCCAGGGGACGATACCAATACAGGTTAATACAGGCCCAGGGGATGATACCAATACAGGTTAATACAGGCCCAGGAGATGATACCAATACAGGTTAATACAGGCCCAGGGATGATACCAATACAGGTTAATACAGGCCCAGGGGATGATACCAATACAGGTTAATACAGGCCCAGGGGATGATACCAATACAGGTTAATACAGGCCGAGGGGATGATAACAATACAGGTTAATACAGGCCCAAGGGATGATACCAATACATGTTAATTCCGGCCCAGGGGTGATACCAATACAGGTTAATACAGGCCCAGAGGATGATACCAATACAGGTTAATACAGGCCCAGGAGATGATACCAATACAGGTTAATACAGGCCCAGGGGATGATACCAATACAGGCCCAGGGGATGATACCAATACAGGTTAATACAGGCCAAGGGGATGATACCAATACAGGTTAATACAGGCCCAGGGGATGATACCAATACACGTTAATACAAGCCCAGGGGGTGAGAACAGTACAGGTTAATACAGGCCTTTAGTACAGAAGAGTAACCATATATTGCGCATCACTCAAGTCCTATTTAATTAAACTGAACAAAAATATATATTCAACATAAATTTTGTTTTACTGAAGAAAAAAAATCTGTCAATTGAAATGATTATATTCAGCCCTAATCTATGGAATTCATATGAATGGGAATAGACATGTACATCTGTGGATAACATGCACAGTCCCTTAAAAATATGCTATTGGCATGGATCAGAAAACTAGTGTCTGGTGTGACCAACTCATGCAGTACGACACATCTCCTTCACATAGAGTTGATCAGGCTGTTGATTGTGGCTTGTGGAATGTTGTTCAACTCCTCTTTAATGGCTGTGTGAAGTTGCTGGATATTGGCAGGAACTGGAACACGCTGTCGTATGTGTCGCTCCAGAGCATCCCAAACATGCTCAATGAGTGACATGTCTGAGTATGCAGGCCAGAACTGGGACACGCTGTCGTATGTGTCGATCCAGAGCATCCCAAACATGCTCAATGAGTGACCTATCTGAGTATGCAGGCCATGGAAGAACTGGGACATTTTCAGCTTCTAGGAATTGTGTACAGGTCCTTGTGACATGGGGTTGTGTGTTATCATGCTGAAACATGAGGTGATGGATGAAAGGCACGAGAATGGGCCTCAGGTTCTCACGATGCTGAAACATGAGGTGATGGTGGTGAATGAATGGCACCACAATGGACCTCAGGATCTCGTCACTGTATCTCTGTGCACTACACTATAACCTTACCAAGCTATTACACTACAACCTTACCAAGCTATTACACTACAACCTTACCAAGCTATTACACTACAACATTACCAAGCTATTACACTACAACATTACCAAGCTGTAATACTACAACCTTACCAAGCTATTACCCTACAACCTTACCAAGCTATTACACTACAACATTACCAAGCTGTAATACTACAACCTTACCAAGCTATTACACTACAACCTTACCAAGCTATTACACTACAACATTACCAAGCTATTACACTACAACATTACCAAGCTGTAATACTACAACCTTACCAAGCTATTACCCTACAACCTTACCAAGCTATTACCCTACAACCTTACCAAGCTATTACCTTACCAAGCTATTACCCTCCAACCTTACCAAGCTATTACACTACAACCTTACCAAGCTATTATACTACAACCTTACCAAGCTATTACCCTACAACCTTACCAAGCTATTACCCTACAACCTTACCAAGCTATTACCCTACAACCTTACCAAGCTATTACCCTACAACCTTACCATGCTATTATACTACAACCTTACCAAGCTATTACCCTACAACCTTACCAAGCTATTACCTTACCAAGCTATTACCCTACAACCTTACCAAGCTATTACACTACAACCTTACCAAGCTATTATACTACAACCTTACCAAGCTATTACCCTACAACCTTACCAAGCTATTATACTACAACATTACCAAGCTATTACCCTACAACCTTACCAAGCTATTATACTACAACCTTACCAAGCTATTACCCTACAACCTTACCAAGCTATTACCCTACAACCTTACCAAGCTATTACCTTACCAAGCTATTACACTACAACCTTACCAAGCTATTACACTACAACCTGACGAAACTATTATACTACACCCTTACCAAGCTATTACCCTACAACCTTACTAAGCTATTATTCTACAACATTACCAAGCTGTAATACTACAACCTTACCAAGCTATTACCCTACAACCTTACCAAGCTATTACACTACAACCTTACCAAGCTATTACCTTACCAAGCTATTACCCTACAACCTTACCAAGCTATGACATTACAACCTAACCAAGCAATTACCTTACCAAGCTATTACCCTACAACCTTACCAAGATATTACACTACAACCTTACCAAGCTATTATACTACAACCTTACCAAGCTATTACCCTACAACCTTACCAAGCTATTATACTACAACATTACCAAGCTAGTATACTACAACCTTAACAAGCTATTACCCTACAACCTTACCAAGCTATTATACTACAACATTACCAAGCTGTAATAATACAACCTTACCAAGCTATTACCCTACAACCTTACCTAGCTATTACCCTACAACCTTACCAAGCTATTACCCTACAACCTTACCATGCTATTATACTACAACCGTACCAAGCTATTACCCTACAACCTTACCAAGCTATTACCTTACCAAGCTATTACCCTACAACCTTACCAAGCTATTACCTTACCAAGCTATTACCCTACAACCTTACCAAGCTATTATACTATAACCTTACCAAGCTATTATACTACAACATTACCAAGCTGTAATAATACAACCTTACCAAGCTATTACCCTACAACCTTACCAAGCTATTACCCTACAACCTTACCAAGCTATTACCCTACAACCTTACCATGCTATTATACTACAACCGTACCAAGCTATTGCCCTACAACCTTACCAAGCAATTACCTTACCAAGCTATTACCCTACAACCTTACCATGCTATTACCCTACAACCTTACCAAGCTATTACCCTACAACCTTACCAAGCTATTATACTACAACCTTACCAAGCTATTACACTACAACCTTACCATGCTATTACACTACAACCTTACCAAGCTATTACCTTACCAAGCTATTACCCTACAACCTTACCAAGCTATTACCCTACAACCTTACCAAGCTATTACCTTATCAAGCTATTACCCTACAAACTTACCAAGCTATTACCCTACAACCTTACCAAGCTATTACCCTACAACCTTACCAAGCTATTACCTTACCAAGCTATTACCCTACAACCTTACCAAGCTATTACCCTACAACCTTACCAAGCTATTACCCTACAACCTTACCAAGCTATTATACTACAACCTTACCAAGCTATTACACTACAACCTTACCAAGCTATTACACTACAACCTTACCAAGCTATTACCTTACCAAGCTATTACCCTACAACCTTACCAAGCTATTACCCTACAACCTTACCAAGCTATTACCCTACAACCTTACCAAGCTATTACCTTACCAAGCTATTACACTACAACCTTACCAAGCTATTACACTACAACCTTACCAAGCTATTACACTACAACCTTACCAAGCTATTACCTTACCAAGCTATTACCCTACAACCTTACCAAGCTATTACACTACAACCTTACCAAGCTATTACCCTACAACCTTACCAAGCTATTACCCTACAACCTTACCAAGCTATTACCCTACAACCTTACCAAGCTATTACCCTACAACCTTACCAAGCTATTACCCTACAACCTTACAAGCTATTACCTTACCAAGCTATTACCCTACAAACTTACCAAGCTATTACCCTACAACCTTACAAGCTATTACCTTACCAAGCTATTACCCTACAAACTTACCAAGCTATTACCTTACCAAGCTATTACCCTACAACCTTACCAAGCTATTACCTTACCAAGCTATTACCCTACAACCTTACCAAGCTATTACCTTACCAAGCTATTACCTTACAACCTTACAAAGCTATTACCCTACAACCTTACCAAGCTATTACCCTACAACCTTACCAAGCTATTACCTTACCAAGCTATTACCCTACAAATTTACCAAGCTATTACCCTACAACCTTACCAAGCTATTACCCTACAACCTTACCAAGCTATTACCTTACCAAGCTATTACACTACAACCTTACCAAGCTATTACACTACAACCTGACAAAACTATTATACTACAACCTTACCAAGCTATTACCCTACAACCTTACCAAGCTATTACCTTACCAAGCTATTACACTACAACCTTACCAAGCTATTACACTACAACCTGACCAAACTATTATACTACAACATTACCAAGCTGTAATACTACAACCTTACCAAACAACAACCTTACCAAGCTATTACCTTACCAAGCTATTACACTACAACCTTACCAAGCTATTACACTACAACATTACCAAGCTATTACCTTACCAAGCTATTACACTACAACCTTACCAAGCTATTATAGTACAACATTACCAAGCTGTAATACTACAACCTTACCAAGCTATTACCCTACAACCTTACCAAGCTATTATACTACATCCTTACCAAGCTATTACCCTACAACCTTACCAAGCTATTACACTACAACATTACCAAGCTATTACCTTACCAAGCTATTACACTACAACCTTACCAAGCTATTACACTACAACCTTACCAAGCTATTACCCTACAACCTTACCAAGCTATTACCCTACAACCTTACCAAGCTATTACCTTACCAATCTATTACACTACAACCTTACCAAGCTATTACACTACAACCTGACCAAACTATTATACTACAACCTTACCAAGCTATTACCCTACAACCTTACCAAGCTATTACCTTACCAAGCTATTACACTACAACCTTACCAAGCTATTACACTACAACCTGACCAAACTATTATACTACAACCTTACCAAGCTATTACCCTACAACCTTACCAAGCTATTATACTACAACATTACCAAGCTGTAATACTACAACCTTACCAAACAACAACCTTACCAAGCTATTACTTTACCAAGCTATTACCCTACAACCTTACCAAGCTATTACATTACAACCTTACCAAGCTATTAACTTACCAAGCTATTACCCTACAACCTTACAAGCTATTACACTACAACCTTACCAAGCTATTATACTACAACCTTACCAAGCTATTACCCTACAACCTTACCAAGCTATTATAGTACAACATTACCAAGCTGTAATACTACAACCTTACCAAGCTATTACCCTACAACCTTACCAAGCTATTATACTACATCCTTACCAAGCTATTACCCTACAACCTTACCAAGCTATTACACTACAACATTACCAAGCTATTACCTTACCAAGCTATTACACTACAACCTTACCAAGCTATTACACTACAACCTTACCAAGCTATTACCCTACAACCTTACCAAGCTATTACACTACAACATTACCAAGCTATTACCTTACCAAGCTATTACACTACAACTATTTACTACAAGCTATTACCCTACAACCTTACCAAGCTATTACACTACAACATTACCAAGCTATTACCTTACCAAGCTATTACACTACAACCTTACCAAGCTATTACCCTACAACATTACCAAGCTATTACACTACAACCTTACCAAGCTATTACCTTACCAAGCTATTACACTACAACATTACCAAGCTATTACCTTACCAAGCTATTATACTACAACCTTACCAAGCTGTAATAGCAGTGTCCTAGAAAAGAAACAAAATAAATCTGTGATGATGTAGTAATACTAAAGTTCTTTCCAAACAGAGCGGGATATTTAGTGGTGATTGCAGCTACAAAGCAACAGAACAAAGGGCGAGATGTAGTTGGAGAGAAAGAGCGAGAGAGGACGGTTTCACTTCAATCCACGCTGCATAAATAAAGCTGCTCTTACCAAACAGCCGCCCCTCGCAGTTAATGACATCTTTGTGTGGTCATCCAGTTTTATGATCTTAATTCCCTGGCATTTATTGCCAACATAAATATGGCTCTTCTCCGCGGGAGACTCCGCTGAGCATCGTTAAGCCAGGCCTCAGAGCCAACAGGTTGAGATACACAACTTTTACTGCCACGACTATGAATTTTTCCCAGAGATGGCTTTCTGTTCTCGCCCTGCGTCCAGCGAAGAAAGGAGAGACTTTTACGTGTTGCTCAACATGGAGGCCTGTTGTCACAAGGATAGGACTTTCATCCTTTGAAAATATGGGGCAAGCCTGAGAGAGAGAAAGTGTAAATACAACACACAGTACTGCAGTGCACACACACACACACACACACACACACACACACACACACACACACACACACACACACACACACACACACACAGACACAGACACAGACACATACACACACACACACAGACACACACACACAGACACACACACACACACACACACACACACTAAGTAGTCTGTCTGTCTGGGATCCTAGGGCTACAGTTAAACTTTTCATAGTGCTGGTGAATGTAACACACACCGGCACAACAGATGTGTCAGTACAGCACCTCCTTGGCCTGCCTGGCCCATAGTCCTCCAGCCTAAGACCAGAATGAGACAGGCACATATTCAAGCCCACAGCTTTCTGTGGACATGCAGTTTACTAGCAGAGTATCTTCTAAGCACCTGGTCCAGGTTAGGTTGTGTGGATTTTCAGTTTAACATCAGAGTACCGTATGTTGAGATGTCTGTCTCCAGGTCTGGAATGTAGGGGCTGTCTCTCTCCAGGTCTGGAACGGAGAGGCTGTTTGTCTCCAGGTCTGGAACGTAGAGGCTGTCTCTGTCTGTCTCCAGGTCTGGAATGTAGAGGCTGTCTGTCTCCAGGTCTGGAACGTAGAAGTTGTCGCTGTCTGTCTCCAGGTCTTGAACGTAGAGGCTGTCGCTGTCTGTCTTCAGGTCTGGAACGTAGAGGCTGTCGCTGTCTGTCTCCAGGTCTGGAACGTAGAGGCTGTCTGTCTCCAGGTCTAGAATGTAGAGGCTGTTGCTGTCTGACTCCAGGTCTGGAACGTAGAGGTTGTCTGTCGCCAGGTATGGAACGTAGAGGCTGTCTCTGTCTGTCTCCAGGTGTGGAATGTAGAGGCTGTCTGTCTCCAGGTCTGGAATGTAGAAGTTGTCACTGTCTGTCTCCAGGTCTTGAACGTAGAGGCTGTCGCTGTCTGTCTTCAGGTCTGGAACGTAGAGGCTGTCGCTGTCTGTCTCCAGGTCTGGAATGTAGGGGCTGTCTCTCTCCAGGTCTGGAACAGAGAGGCTGTTTGTCTCCAGGTCTGGAACGTAGAGGCTGTCTCTGTCTGTCTCCAGGTCTGGAATGTAGAGGCTGTCTGTCTCCAGGTCTGGAACGTAGAAGTTGTCGCTGTCTGTCTCCAGGTCTTGAACGTAGAGGCTGTCGCTGTCTGTCTCCAGGTCTGGAACGTAGAGGCTGTCGCTGTCTGTCTCCAGGTCTGGAACATCGAGGCTGTCTGTCTCCAGGTCTGGAACGTAGAGGCTGTTTGTCTCCAGGTCTGGAACGTAGAGGCTGTCGCTGTCTGTCTCCAGGTCTGGAATGTAGAGGCTGTCTGTCTCCAGGTCTGGAACGTAGAGGCTGTCGCTGTCTGTCTCCAGGTCTGCAACGTAGAGGCTGTCTGTCTCCAGGTCTAGAATGTAGAGGCTGTTGCTGTCTGACTCCATGTCTGGAACGTAGAGGTTGTCTGTCGCCAGGTATGGAACGTAGAGGCTGTCGCTGTCTGTCTCCAGGTCTGGAACGTAGAGTAGCCTGACCAGAATGGTAAATCAAAGTGTCACTCGTAGACCTAGCATGCTGGCTGTTCCTTCACACTTCCTGTCATTTCACTAACACTAGTTAACAATAGAAACTACCTACATCTTCATTCAAACTGCACTCAGAGACAAACAAATGGTATCCCTGAGATCATTTTTCAGACTATCCCTTTAAACCTGAAGGACAGAGCTTATGTGTTCTGAATGTATATCTGAGTGTTAAACTGAGTCATTCACATCGCTAGATGTTGATGATTTCCGTGGCATATAAAGATATTTAAAACAAATCGATGTAAAACACCACAACAGGCAAAAATAACACATCGTGACGGACATCAGTGAAAATCACTTGTCTATGTCCTCATGTCCTCACCCGTAACCCATGAAAATAACAGAAGTGGATGATCCAGAATCATACTGTTCTCTCCTGTCCTGGGGCACGTCATGTTGGGGAGGTTTAAACGCCCGCCAAGGCTTGATAAATCTGGCCTGGAAAAGCTCATTTGGAGAGCGAGTAAGACATCTGCAACAATATTTATCTTCTTCCAGTCCAAGGGTAATGACTCGGACAGGATGGCCGACAGGAGAGGAGAGGAGAAGAGAGGAAAGGAGAGAGCTGTACTTATGCCTTCAGGTGTAGAAATCTCACAACGGAGCGGCCGCGTGGATCGACAGACAGCCTGCCTCATGACAGAGCAAACCACCACGCATCACGTCCCCTGGTAAACATATCACAACCATGGAATTAGCATATTAGCATAATTAGCCAGCCTGATCTTAGAATAGCTGTTGTGTTGTGCTGCTGTTGTTCCACAGCAATTAAACCAATCTAATTTCAGGAAGAACAAACAGACTTGGTTTGCCGGGGGAAAACCTTCAGGCCGAGAACAAAAAGTTGTAGAAAACAAAGTCCTTGGTGGCTGTAACTCTGGCTGATGATGTTTGATAATTATGCAGTCAAGAGCTTTCTGGGGAAAACACGGGGATAAAATAATAGGCATCACTGCCTACAGCTTATTCACAAACACACTGACAACCACAACATTTTCTGGATCTGGCCTCTATGACTCCATCCACTCTCAGAGATACACAATGAGATGGAGAGAGAGATGGAGAGAGAGAAAAAGAGAAAATGAGAGAGATAGATATGGAGAGAGAGAAAGACAGATAGAGAGAGATATGGAGAGAGATGGAGAGAGAGAAAGACAGAGAGAGAGGAGAGAGAGAGAAAATGAGAGAGATAGATATGGAGAGAGAGAAAGACAGAGAGAGGGAGATATGGAGAGATGGAGAGAGAGAAAGACAGAAAGAGAGAAGGAGAGAGAGAGAGAGACAGAAAGAGAGTAAGCAAGCTGGTCCTGGGGCTCTGTTCACAAACACAAACAGACCCCACAGAGCCCCAGGAAAGCAACACAATTAGACCCAAACAAGTCATGAGAAAACAAAAAGATAATTACTTGACACAGTGGAAATAATTAACAAAAAAACAGAGCAAACTAGAAAGCCATTTGGCCCTAAACAGGGAGTTCACAGTGGCAGAATACCTGACCACAGTGAGCATAGCCTTGCTATTGAGAAAAGCCGCCGCAGGCACACCTGGCTCTCAAGAGAAGACAGGCTATGTTCACACTGCTCACAAAATGAGGTGGAAATTGAGCTGCACTTCCTAACCTCCTGCCCAATGTATGACCATATTAGAGACACATATTTCCCTCAGATTACACAGATCCACAAAGAATTAGAAAACAAATCCATTTTTAGTTAAACCCCAATATCTTCTGTGTGAAATACCACAGTGTGACATCACAGCAGCGAGATGTGTGACCTGTTGCCAGCAGAAAAGGTCAACCAGTCATGAACACACAACCCAATGACTTCAGTGGCAGAGTGAGCAAACTAAGGCAGAAAATGCCAACAACGAACAGTGACCCATCGTATTCATGCATTAAAAAGAAACTAATAATGAAAAAAAAAGCATTGCCAGTTTGAATTCTTTAAAGTTATTGTGGGAGAGGTGGAACACTGTATACAGTATAGACATAATATGACGTTTGAAATGTCTTTATTCTCTTGGAACTTTTGTGAGTGTAATTTTTACTGTTCATTTTTTATTGTTTATTTCACTTTTGTATATTATCTATTTCACTTGCTTTGGCAATGTTAACATGTTTCCCATGCCAATAAATCCCCTTGAATTGAAATTGATAGAGTTAGAGAGAGCGAGGTAGATAGAGTGAAAGGAGATACCGAGTCAGTTGCCCATATGAACGCATTTAAACTAAATGTGTCTTCCGAAATTAGAGAGAGAGATAGAGAGAAAAAAGAGAGAAAGAGAGAGAGATAGAGAGAAAAAGAGAGAAAGAGAGAGAGATAGAGAGAAAAAAGAGAAAGAAGAGAGAGAGAGATAGAGAGAAAAAAGAGAGAAAGAGAGAGAGATAGAGAGAAAAAGAGAGAAAGAGACAAAAAAACAAGATCGAGAGAAAAAAGAGAGAGAAAGAAAGAGAGAGAATGAGAGAAAAAGAGAGAAAGAGAGAGAATGAGAGAAAAAGAGAGAAAGAGAGAGAATGAGAGAAAAAGAGAGAAAGAGAGAGAATGAGAGAAAAAGAGAGAAAGAGAGAGAATGAGAGAAAAAGAAGGGAGAACAAAGCTTCAGTGGTCCAATCAGGAATGAAGTGTCTCAGATCTAATTAACCTTTTTATTCAGGACGCTATGTCTTGTAAATAAGCTGCTTACTAGTTAGTTGATATGTCCAGCCCTCCCCAGCCCTCCCCATCCCCCAGCCCTCCCCATCCCCCAGCCCTCCCCATCCCCCAGCCCGCCCCAGCCCTCCCCATCACCCAGCCTCCCCATCCCACAGCCCTCCCAGCCCTCTCCATCCCACAGCCCTACCCAGCACTCCCTGACCCTCCCCAGAGAGCGAGAGAGCAAGAGAGAGAGAGACAAAATGACGGATACTGCTGGTCAGGACTCCACAGGGCAGTTAGGGCTGTGTTCCAAATTGCACCCTGTTGCCTATATAGTGCACTACTATGGGTCGTGGTCAACAGAGTTGTACCTCATAGGGAATAAGGAAACATTTGGGACGTAGCCACGATGTGCGAACCGGTCTTCCCTCTCGATCTCTCCCAGAGACGGCCACAGATGTAAAAATACAGGCTGGTTTTACATAACACTAACTTTATGAGAGGATGAAAGAGTAGAAGCGGACGGAGTGGTCTTGTTTGGACAATGACAGAAGGCCCGTGAACCATTCTTCAAAGAATGTTTTCTTTTTTTTTTTAAGCCTTTTCCCCCCAAAAAAAATACTTTGATTGAAAATAATCTTCAAAACAACGTCTGTTTTATAAATTCTCCTGGTGAGTTCATGAGAACTATTTTCCTTTGTGTTGTGTTCTGATGAAGCAAAACCCCCCTACTTCATGAACCCCATACAAGACGAATAGCATTACTGTAAGTACTGTGTAACAATACAGTAGAAAGATGACCAACCTATCACATAGTGGAGCTGTAATATTGAAAAGTCCCACAACCCAATATTCTACAGAATAACACTACATGACCAAAAGTACAAGCCATTCTACTGCCAATGTTTTGTCTCTGGAGATTACATGGCTGTTTGCTCGATTTTATGCACCTGTCAACAACGGGTGTGACTGAAAGAATCGAATCCACTCATTTGGATGGTTGTCCGCACACTTACTGGCCATGTAGTGTGTCACTGAATGCTTTGGGGTGACAAGTTACAATTTAGAGTGGAGAGAGAACTTTTTTAGTGTGGAGAGAGAAGATATTTAGTGTGGAGAGAGAAGATATTTAGTGTGGAGAGAGTAGATATTTAGTGTGGAGAGAGAAGATATTTAGTGTGGAGAGAGTAGATATTTAGTGTGGAGAGAGTAGATATTTAGTGTGGAGAGAGAAGATATTTAGTGTGGAGAGAGAAGATATTTAGGGTGGAGAGAGTAGATATTTAGTGTGGAGAGAGAAGATATTTAGTGTGGAGAGAGTAGATATTTAGTGTGGAGAGAGTAGATATTTAGTGTGGAGAGAGTAGATATTTAGTGTGGAGAGAGAAGATATTTAGTGTGGAGAGAGAAGATATTTAGTGTGGAGAGAGTAGATATTTGGGGTGGAGAGAGTAGATATTTAGTGTGGAGAGAGATATTTAGTATTTAGATATTTAGTGTGGAGAGAGAAGATATTTAGTGTGAGAGAGAAGATATTTAGTGTGGAGAGAGTAGATATTTAGGTGGAGAGAGTAGATATTTTTAGTAGATATTTAGTGGAGAGAGTAGATATTTAGTGTGGAGAGAGAGTGGGAGAGTAGATATTTAGTGTGGAGAGAGTAGATATTTAGTGTGGAGAGAGAAGATATTTAGTGTGGAGAGAGTAGATATTTAGTGTGGAGAGAGTAGATATTTAGTGTGGAGAGAGTAGATATTTGTGTGGAGAGAGTAGATATTTAGTGTTGAGAGAGAAGATATTTAGTGTGGAGAGAGTAGATATTTAGGGTGGAGAGAGTAGATATTTAGGGTGGAGAGAGTAGATATTTGTGTGGAGAGAGTAGATATTTAGTGTGGAGAGAGTAGATATTTAGTGTGGAGAGAGAAGATATTTAGTGTGGAGAGAGTAGATATTTAGTGTGGAGAGAGTAGATATTTAGTGTGGAGAGAGAAGATATTTAGTGTGGAGAGAGTAGATATTTAGTGTGGAGAGAGTAGATATTTAGTGTGGAGAGAGTAGATATTTAGTGTGGAGAGAGTAGATATTTAGTGTGGAGAGAGTAGATATTTAGTGTGGAGAGAGTAGATATTTAGTGTGGAGAGAGTAGATATTTAGTGTGGAGAGAGTAGATATTTAGTGTGGAGAGAGTAGATATTTAGTGTGGAGAGAGTAGATATTTAGTGTGGAGAGAGTAGATATTTAGTGTGGAGAGAGTAGATATTTAGTGTGGAGAGAGAAGATATTTACAAGATTGTCATATCTCATTAAATACATGTTTTTTTTTTACAAGAAAAGGTGTATTAAAACAAAAAATATTCTCATTTTTAAAGAGGAGCAAAATCCCTAAAGCTCATGGACAAGTGAAATGTAGAATAACTTTTCACAGGTCATGTTCACGGCTCTGACAAGGAAAACATCACATACAAACAATAAAGACTGTCACCTTCAGACGCCTCATAGATTCTCTAAATGATGAGCTTCAGGTTAGAAGGTGAAGGAGGAGGAGGAGGAGGAGGAGGATTTAGTGTGGGAGGAGGAGGAAGGGGAGTAGAGGAGGAGGAGGAGGGGAGGAGGAGGAGGAGGAGGAGGAGGAGGAGGAGGAGGAGGAGGAGGAGGAGGAGGAAGGGGAGGAGAAGAGGAGGAGGAGGAGGAGGAGGAGGAGGAGGAGGAGGAGGAGGAGGAGGAAGGTGGGAGAAGATTTTGTCTTTGTCAAAATTCCTAAAGGACACAGACAGAACTTTGACAACGTTCCTCAGAGACCGAGAGACCTATAAAGAATTCATTAGAGACGCTGATAGACGCATCGTACAATTCTCAAGGAGACACCAGACCTATGATGAAATCCCTTAGAGAAACCAAAGATAATCCGCTTAGTGACTTCGACTATTTCCTGTGTGACAGATGCCTTTTATTTGCCTCAGCTTGACGTCTCTACAATATTACACACCTGAAATGTTGGTGGAGAGAAAACTCCATGGGATCTATAGTATGAAGAGGCATGTCTGAGAAACCTGTTTGGGGGACTATTTATGTTCATTTTATTTTGTCTCAGCTGTTACTGTATTAACATTGCTGAAATGTTGGCACAGTAAAAAAAAGCTATGAAGTATGTCATATGCCGTATGAAGAGAAGAGTAGGACATTGGCAATAAAGCAATGTGCTAGGAGTAAAGGCCAGAGAGAAAGCGATGCTGAACAGTCTGGCCCGACTGAACTTTCATACAAATGTCAATTATTAAAACCACAACACCTCGTCTTGAACAACGAAGAGGATTCCAGACATTTGGTCTACAGTATAAAACAGTCATCCTTAGATCATCAAAACGGAAACTGTTCAACATGCCAGAGCTCAGGAGAAACCAAACAGGCCCATAATGTCCGTATCGTACTAGTACTACACTGTAATGTCTATATAGTACTAGTACTACACTGTAATGTCTATATAGTACTAGTGCTACCCAGTAATGTCTATATAGTACTAGTACTACCCTGTAATGTACATATAGTACTAGTACTACACTGTAATGTCTATATAGTACTAGTACTACACTGTAATGTCTATATAGTACTAGTACTACACTGTAATGTCTATATAGTACTAGTACTACACTGTAATGTCTATATAGTACTAGTACTACACTGTAATGTACATATAGTACTAGTACTACACTGTAATGTACATATAGTACTACCCTGAAATGTACATATAGTACTAGTACTACACTGTAATGTCTATATAGTACTAGTACTACACTGTGATGTACATATAGTACTAGTACTACACTGTAATGTACATATAGTACTAGTACTACACTGTAATGTCTATATAGTACTAGTGCTACCCTGTAATATACATATAGTACTAGTACTACACTGTAATGTACATATAGTACTACCCTGAAATGTACATATAGTACTAGTACTACACTGTAATGTCTATATAGTACTAGTACTAGCCTGTAATGTACATATAGTACTAGTACTACACTGTAATGTACATATAGTACTACCCTGAAATGTACATATAGTACTAGTACTACACTGTAATGTACATATAGTACTAGTACTACACTGTAATGTCTATATAGTTCTAGTACTACACTGGAATGTCTATATAGTACTAGTACTACCCTGTAATGTCTATATAGTACTAGTACTACACTGTAATGTCTATATAGTACTAGTACTACACTGTAATGTACATATAGTACTAGTACTACACTGTAATGTACATATAGTACTAGTACTACACTGTAATGTACATATAGTACTAGTACTACACTGTAATGTACATATAGTACTACCCTGAAATGAACATATAGTACTAGTACTACACTGTAATGTCTATATAGTACTAGTACTACACTGTGATGTACATATAGTACTAGTACTACACTGTAATGTACATATAGTACTAGTACTACACTGTAATGTCTATATAGTACTAGTACTACACTGTAATGTCTATATAGTACTAGTACTACACTGTAATGTACATAGAGTACTAGTACTACCCTGTAATATACATATAGTACTAGTACTACACTGTAATGTACATATAGTACTACCCTGAAATGTACATATAGTACTAGTACTACACTGTAATGTCTATATAGTACTAGTACTAGCCTGTAATGTACATATAGTACTAGTACTACACTGTAATGTACATATAGTACTACCCTGTAATATACATATAGTACTAGTACTACACTGTAATGTACATATAGTACTACCCTGAAATGTACATATAGTACTAGTACTACACTGTAATGTACATATAGTACTAGTACTACACTGTAATGTACATATAGTACTAGTACTACACTGTAATGTCTATATAGTACTAGTACTACACTGTAATGTACATATAGTACTAGTACTACACTGTAATGTACATATAGTACTACTACTACACTGTAATGTCTATATAGTACTAGTACTACACTGTAATGTCTATATAGTACTAGTACTACACTGTAATGTACATATAGTACTAGTACTACACTGTAATGTACATATAGTACTAGTACTACACTGTAATGTCTATATAGTACTAGTACTACACTGTAATGTCTATATAGTACTAGTACTACACTGTAATGTCTATATAGTACTAGTACTACACTGTAATGTCTATATAGTACTAGTACTACACTGTAATGTCTATATAGTACTAGTACTACCCTGTAATGTACATATAGTACTAGTACTACACTGTAATGTCTATATAGTACTAGTACTACACTGTAATGTACATATAGTACTAGTACTACACTGTAATGTCTATATAGTACTAGTACTACCCTGTAATGTACATATAGTACTATACTACCCTGTAATGTACATATAGTACTATTATTACCCTGTAATGTCCATATAGTACTATTATTACACTGTAATGTACATATAGTACTAGTACTACACTGTAATGTACATATAGTACTACTGTGTAATGTACGATTCCCCCCTCCACTCCCCAAGACGACTCCCCCTCCACTCCCCAAGATGTCTCTCCCTCCATGTCTCTCCCCTCTACTCCCCAAGACGATTCCCCCTCCACTCACCAAGACGACTCCCCCTCCACTCCCCAAGACGACTCCCCCACCACTCTCCAAGACGTCTCTCCCTCCACTCTCCAAGACGTCTCTCCCCTCCACTCCCCAAGATGACTCCCCCACCACTTCCCAAGACGTCTCTCCCCTCCACGTCTCTCCCCTCTACTCCCCAAGATGTCTCTCCCCTCCACGTCTCTCCCCTCTACTCCCCAAGACGTCTCTCCCTCCACTCCCCAAGATGACTCCCCCACCACTCCCCAAGATGACTCCCCCACCACTCCCCAAGATGTCTCTCCCTCCACTCCCCAAGACGACTCCCCCTCCACTCCCCAAGACGACTCCCCACCACTCCCCAAGACGTCTCTCCCCTCCACGTCTCTCCCCTCTACTCCCCAAGATGTCTCTCCCCTCCACGTCTCTCCCCTCTACTCCCAAAGACGTCTCTCCCCTCCACTCCCCAAGACGACTCCCCCCACCACTCCCCAAGACGACGACCCCCCACCACTCCCCAAGACGTCTTTCCCCTCCACTCCCCAAGACGACTCCCCCACCACTCCCCAAGACGACTCCCCAAGACGACCCCCCCACCACTCCCCTCCACGTCTCTCCCCTCCACTCCCCAAGACGACTCCCCCTCCACTCCCCAAGACATCTCTCCCCTCCACTCCCCAAGACGACTACCCCCACCACTCCCCAAGACGACTCCCCCACCACTCCCCAAGACATCTCTCCCCTCCACTCCCCAAGACGACTACCCCCACCACTCCCCAAGACGACTCCCCCACCACTCCCCAAGACGTCTTTCCCCTCCACTCCCCAAGACGACTCCCCCACCACTCCCCAAGACGACTCCCCCCACCACTCCCCTCCACGTCTCTCCCCTCCACTCCCCAAGACGACTCCCCCTCCACTCCCCAAGACATCTCTCCCCTCCACTCCCCAAGACGACTCCCCCTCCACTCCCCAAGACATCTCTCCCCTCCACTCCCCAAGACGACTACCCCCACCACTCCCCAAGACGACTACCCCCACCACTCCCCAAGACGACTCCCCCACCACTCCCCATCACAACCCTCCATTTCACCCCACCACACTATCTTCTTCTCTCCTTCACTCCACGGACTACCTCAACCCCCCAAGATATTTCACACGTCTTCTCCCCACTACGACCTTCCCCAAGACATTACACACCTCCCTTCACTCCCCAAGACGACTACCCTCTCCACATCTCTCCCCTCCCCAAGACGTCTCTCCCCTCCACATCTCTCCCATCCCCAAGACGTCTCTCCCCTCCACATCTCTCCCCTCCACTCCCCAAGACGTCTCTCTCCTTCACTCCACGGACTACCTTAACCCTCCCCTTCACTCTCCGAGACATTTCACAACTTCTCAAGATAGGTTCATCTGCCCTGAAAACTGGAATCCATATATCTGGCGGTAGGAGAAACAACGCAGCACTCTCACCGTCCAACTGTCCCTTCTGCATTCTAGTCCAATGGTCAATATCCCAGGATACATCAGGAAATGGCACTGAAAGGGCCCTGGTAAAAAGTAATGCACTATACTGTATAGGGTAACCGAGTTCACTAAACTGGTCAGATAGGAGAAAGCTGCTTGTTGCAAAAAAACTTGCAATGTCTTCTCTTCCATTAAAGTTTAGAGTCGTAGAGAATACAAACCTTCCTGGTATTTGTGCTCCAACTAGGCTTTCAGATGTGCTAGAGGTCAGGGGTCGGCGGATAAAAGACAGAGGAAGTGGCGTACCCTAACTACTAAACCGCTTTCCACTGTGAGCATTCCTCGTCAGAGAGAGGGGAGCGAGGGGAGAGAAGAGCGTCGAGCATTTGTTCTCCACCTCAAACTCCCAGTGAGCGGTCTCATATCCCGCCGGTGATTTATGACAGCGAAACTTCATACTCACAACTTCCAACAGCAGTGTTTACAGTCCATGTCTCACAGGCAACAAGCCCGTTAAACACCACTGGTAGGGTGGACAACAAGCTGGGTTAAGTTGTTGTGGAGGTCCTGATCTGGTTCTGTGGTAGCTGCCCCTACACATAATCCTTTAAAACCTCATTATTATCCTTTTGCTCTATATATACTCCCTGCTACATATATAGGGAGTATAGGGAGTATATAGGTGGTAGGGAGTATATATATGGTATAGGGAGTAGATATAGAGTTTATGGAGTATGTATATAGGGTATAGGTAGTAGGGAGTATATATAGGGTATAGGTAGTAGGGAGTATATAGAGGTTAAGGGTAGTAGGGAGTATATATATATGGTATAGGGAGTAGATATAGAGTATAGGGAGTATATATATATATAGGGTATAGGTAGTAGGGAGTATATATATGGTATAGGGAGTAGATATAGAGTATAGGGAGTATATATCTAGGGTATAGGTAGTAGGGAGTATATATAGGGTATAGTTAGTAGGGAGTATATATATGGTATAGGGAGTAGGGAGTATATATAGGGTATAGGTAGTAGGGAGTATATATACATGGTATAGGTGGTAGGGAGTATATATATAGGGTATAGGTAGTAGGGATTATATATAGGGTATAGGTAGTAGGGAATATATATATATGGTATAGGTAGTATGGAGTATATATAGGGTATAGGTAATAGGGAGTATATATACATGGTATAGGTAGTAGGGAGTATATGTATAGGTTATAGGTAGTAGGGAGTATATATATAGGGTATAGGTAGTAGGGAGTATATATAGGGTATAGGTAGTAGGGAGTATATATACATGGTATAGGTAATAGGGAGTATATATACATGGTATAGGTAGTAGGGAGTATATATACATGGTATAGGTAGTATATATACATCGTTTAGGTAGTAGGGGTATATTTATATGGTATAGATATAGGTTATAGGTAGTATGGAGTATATGTATAGGGTATAGGTAGTGGTATAGGGTATAGGTAGTAGGGAGTATATATATAGGGTATAGGTAGTATGGAGTATACATATATGGTATAGGGAGTATATGTATAGGTTATAGGTAGTAGGGAGTATATATATATATGGTTATAGGAGTATATGTATGGTATAGTTAGTATAGTATATGTATAGGTTATAGGTAGTATGGAGTATATGTATAGGTTATAGGTAGTATGGAGTATATATACATGGTATAGGTAGTAGGGAGTATATATACATGGTATAGGTAGTAGGGAGTATACATACATGGTATAGGGAGTATAAGTATAGGTTATAGGTAGTAGGGAGTATATATATATAGGGTATAGGTAGTATGGAGTATATATATAGGGTATAGGTAGTAGGGAGTATATATATATGGAGTATATATACATGGTATAGGTAGAATGGAGTATATATATATATATATATATATATATGGTATAGGGAGTATATGTATAGGTTATAGGTAGTAGGGAGTATATATACATGGTATAGGTAGTATGGAGTATATATACAGGGTATAGGTAGTATGGAGTATATATATAGGGTATAGGTAGTAGGGAGTATATATATATATAGGGTATAGGTAGTAGGGAGTATATATATATAGGGTATAGGTAGTATGGAGTATATATATATAGGGTATAGGGAGTATATGTACATGGTATAGGTAGAAGGGAGTATATATACATGGTTTAGGTAGTAGGGAGAATATATACATGGTATAGGTAGAAGGGAGTATATATAGGGTATTGGTAGAATGGAGTATATATATAGGGTATAGGTAGTAGGGAGTATATATAGGGTATAGGTAGTAGGGAGTATATATATAGGGTATAGGTAGTATGGAGTATATATATATATATGGTATAGGGAGTATATATACATGGTATAGGTAGTAGGGATAGTATATATAGGGTATATGTAGTAGGGAGTATATATATAGGGTATAGGTAGTATGGAGTATATATATATGGTATAGGGAGTATATATACATGGTATAGGTAGTAGGGATAGTATATATAGGGTATATGTAGTAGGGAGTATACATGCATGGTATTGGGAGTAGATATAGAGTATAGGTAGTATAAGTATAGGTTATAGGTAGTAGGGAGTATATATATATATGGTATAGGCAGTAGGGATAGTATATATAGGGTATATGTAGTAGGGAATATATATATATAGGGTATATGGAGTAGATATAGAGTACAGGGAGTATATAAATATGGTATAAGTAGTAGGGATAGTATATATAGGGTACAGGTAATAGGGAGTATATATAGGTCATAAGGATAATAATTAGGTTGATAGGGACTAGTTGTCGGGCCAGCTACCCCAGAACCAGGCCAGGACCTCCACAACAACCTTACCCAGCAGGTTTTCCACCCTGCTGGCCAACCAGCGGTGTTTAACGAGCTTGATATTTTGCCTGTGAGACATTGGCGGCTGGTTAACCGCCAGAGTGTGCATGATGTTAAGACAATCGTTATTACAGGCAGTGAGCAAGGTACCAATCCCCAAAACAGCAGAATCGCTGCCAGACAACAAACTATGTGTATGGAAGAATTGCGCATTTTACGAGCGTTAGGACAATTCAAAAATGTCATCAGTATGACACTATTTGTAGCATGAAGGTGAAACTATGTACACTAGATATACAAAAGTATGTGGACACCCATTCACATTAGTGGATTTGGCTATCTCAGTCCCACCCACTGCTGACAGGTGTGTAAAATTGAGCATGCAGTCATGCAATCTGATGCAATCTCCAGAGACAGACATTGGCAGTAGAATGGCCTTGCTGAAGAGCTCAGTGACTTTCAAAGTGGCACTGTCATAGGATGCCCCCTTTCAAGCAAGTCAGCTAGAGCTGCCTCGGTCAACTGTAAATGCTGCTATTGTGAAGTGGAAAAGTCTACGATCAACAACGGCTCAGCCGTGACGTTGTAGGCCACACAAGCTCAAAGAACGGGAACGCTGAGTGCTGAAGCACGTAAAAATCATCTGACCTCAGTTGAAACACTCACTACCTTGTACCTTGTTCCAAACAGCCTCTGGAATTAACGTCAGCACAATAACTGTTCATCGGGAGCATCATGAAATGGGTTTCCGTGGCCACGCAGTCACACACAAACCTAAGATCACCATGCGCAATGCCAAGCATCGGATGGAGTGGTGTACAGATCGCCGTCATTGAACTCTGGAGCAGTGGAAACGCGTTCTCTGGAGTGACGAATCACACTTCACCATCTTGTAGTCGGACGGACTAATCTGGGTGCCAGGAGAACACTACCTGCCCGAATGTATACAGTAGTGCCATCTTTAAAGTTTGGTGGAGGAGGATTAATGGTCTGGGTCTGTATTTCGTGGTTTACCTGCATTACGCACTCCTGCCATCATCAATTACCTGCCTTCTTTCGTCTCGAGCATCAGCGATATTGGACTCAGCAACTGTTTATTATTTGTCAGTTCCCCACTGCTGCATTCATTGACATTTGTTTTTTGTTGTGACGCTGTTCCTGTCTCGTTCTATGTCCCTATTAAATGTTTGACTCCTTGTACTTGCTTCTCCTCATCCCTTGACACTGTATCACCGCCTGGTACGGCAACTGCACCGCCCACAACCGTTAAGGCTCTCCAGAGGGTAGTGAGGTCTGCACAACGCATCACCGGGGGCAAACTACCTGCCCTGCAGGACACCTACACCACCCGATGTCACAGGAAGGTCATAAAGATCATCAAGGACAACAACCACCCGAGCCACTGCCTGTTCACCCCTTCTATCTGCCATCCAGAAGGCAATGACACTGACTCTACTCCAGCCACTGTCATCCAGAAGGCGAGAGGTGCATCAAAGTCAGTAACATTGAGTGGCTACTGCCAACACACTGTCAATGACAGGTGCATCAAAGCAGGGACAGAGAGACTGAAAAACAGCTTCTATCTCAAGGCCATCAGACTGTTAAACAGCCATCACTAGCATTTGTGTATGTATATATTCATATTCCAATCCTTTACTTCGATTGTGTGTGTTGGGTATATGTTGTGTAATTGTTAGATATTGCTGCACTGTCGGAACTAGAAGCACAAGCATTTCGCTACACTCGCAATGACATCTCCTAACCATGTCTATGTGACATGTGATTTGATTTGATTTGAAGGGAAATCTTAAAGCTACAGCATACAATGACATTGTAGACAATTCTGTGCTTCCAAAATTGTGGGAACAGTTTTGAGAAGGCCCTTTTCCTGTTTCAGCATGACAACGCCCCCATACACAAAGTGAGATCCATACAGAAATGGTTTGTCGAGATTGGTGTGGAAGAACTTGACTGGCCTGCACAGAGCCCTGACCTCAACCTCATCGAACACCTTTGGGATGAATTGGAACGTCAACGTCATGTCCTGTAGCAGTAGGGTATAGCAGGTACGTATTACTGAGATAGTTTATTAGAAAAACACAGTAGGCATATTTCCCATGTGACTTCGCCGAGGCATCTTGGTAAACTCAAAATAATCTACCCCATCTACACTGTACCATAATCACGCTGATAAGATACTTTGCATATTGCACAGCGTACAAGCATGCATGATATGTGCACAAAAAAGCTTGCTGTTATTCTAGAATAAAGGACCCTCCTACGATATCGCCTAACCTAGATGTTTTATATTCACAACAAAAAGAATGAAGATGAGGGAATGAATTAATAGACAAATGTAAGAATGAATGTCTCTATCCTGTAAGGGGTAATCTTGGATAAAACCACCACTATCTGATACTGGCTAGGGAAAGGGGGAGAAGTGACCACTAATGTAACGGACAGCTAGGAGATACAGTCCACTCTCCCCTGCTTTCCCCAGCCATGGGAGATACAGTCCACTCACCCTGCTGTCTGGACAGGCCTCTTTTGCAGCCCAGCCATGCCTGGAGGCCTCTTCACCCCCTGCTGCCTGGACAGGCCTCTTCAGTCCACTCACCCTAGACAGGCCTCTTCACCCCCTGTGCCTGGACACAGCTGCCTGGACAGGCCTCTTCACCACCTGCTGCCTGGACAGGCCTCTTCAGCCTGGACAGGCCTCTTCACCCCCTGCTGCCTGGACAGGCCTCTTCACCACCTGCTGCCTAGACAGGCCTCTTCACCACCCTGGACAGGCCTCTTCACCCCCTGCTGCCTAGACAGGCCTCTTCACCCCCTGCTGCCTGGGCAGGCCTCTTACCCCTGCTGCCTGGACAGGCCTCTTCACCACCTGCTGCCTAGACAGGCCTCTTCACCCCCTGCTGCCTGGACAGGCCTCTTCACCCCCTGCTGCCTGGACAGGCCTCTTTACCCCCTGCTGCCTGGACAGGCCTCTTCACCCCTGCTGCCTGGACAGGCCTCTTCAGGCCTGGACAGGCCTCTTCACCCCTGCTGCCTGGACAGGCCTCTTCACCCCCTGCTGCCTGGACAGGCCTCTTCACCACCTGCTGCCTGGACAGGCCTCTGCTGCGTAGACAGGCCTCTTCACCCCCTGCTGCCTGGACAGGCCTCTTTACCCCCTGCTGCCTGGCGCTGAGCGAGGAGGTGAGAGGCAGCAAGAGATTGAGACATCAGAAGTTATGTCTGAGTGAAGTTATGTCTGTGTGAGGCCTCTATTACAGGACGGTGAAAGGCCTCTATTACAGGACAGTGAAAGGCCTCTATTACAGGACAGTGAAAGGCCTCTATTACAGGACAGTGAAAGGCCTCTATTACAGGACAGTGAAAGGCCTCTATTACAGGACAGTGAAAGGCCTCTATTACAGGACAGTGAAAGGCCTCTATTACAGGACAGTGAAAGGCCTCTATTACAGGACAGTGAAAGGCCTCTATTACAGGACAGTGAAAGGCCTCTATTACAGGACAGTGAAAGGCCTCTATTACAGGACAGTGAAAGGCCTCTATTACAGGACAGTGAAAGGCCTCTATTACAGGACAGTGAAAGGCCTCTATTACAGGACAGTGAAAGGGCTCTATTACAGGACAGTGAAAGGCCTCATTACAGGACAGTGAAAGGCCTCTATTACAGGACAGTGAAAGGCCTCTATTACAGGACAGTGAAAGGGCTCTATTACAGGACAGTGAAAGGGCTCTATTACAGGACAGTGAAAGGCCTCTATTACAGGACAGTGAAAGGCCTCTATTACAGGACGGTGAAAGGCCTCTATTACAGGACGGTGAAAAGTGTCTTTTAAACTGAATCAAGGACTTCCTCTCCGCCCAGTCCAAAAATCAGACACATTTTCACCTAAAAAACGCTAATACGATTATATCAAAAAGTGTGTCATAGGCTTAATAAGTGTGTAAATTGGACTGTCACATAAGGCCTGACAGAGGTGGTAAATGCTATGACTACAGAAGCAAAGCCCCAACCAGGCCTCAGCCATTGTTTCTTTACACGTCGTAATCTGCCCAAATAGATATGACAGAGACAACTACATTAGAATTGACAAAAAGTAGAGCAAATTAATACGACAGAGACAACTTTATTGTGGCATTATGATAATAATAAGCTTACAAAGATTACATGTCCCAGGAGATGTTCTCTTTCATTACAGTGTTAACCCGGGAAAATTGATTTCTTCCCCCACTTCTTCTCCTCTAACCGAGGACCGGCTCTTCCACTCCTCTCACCAAGGACTGGCTCTTCCTCTCCTCTAACCGAGGACTGGCTCTTCTTCTCATCTAACCGAGGACCGGCACTTCCTCTCCTCTAACTGAGGACCGGCTCTTCCTCTCCTCTAACCAAGGACTGTTTCTTCCTCTCCTCTAACCAAGAACTGGCTCTTCCACTCCTCTAACCAAGGACTGGTTCTTCCTCTCCTCTAACCAAGGACTGGCTCTTCCTCTCCTCTAACCAAGGACTGGCTCTTCTTCTCCTCTAACCAAGGACTGGCTCTTCCTCTCCTCTAACCAAGGACTGGCTCTTCCTCTCCTCTAACCAAGGACTGGCTCTTCTTCTCCTCTAACCAAGGACTGGCTCTTCCTCTCCTCTAACCAAGTACTGGCTCTTCCTCTCCTCTAACCGAGGACTGGCCCTTCCTCTCCTCTAACCGAGGACTGGCTCTTCCTCTCCTCTAACCAAGGACTGGCTCTTCCTCTCCTCTAACCAAGGACTGGCTCTTCTTCTCCTCTAACCGAGCACTGGCTCTTATTCTCCTCTAACCGAGGACTGGCTCTTCCTCTCCTCTAACCAAGGACTGGCTCTTCCTCTCCTCTAACCAAGGACTGGCTCTTCTTCTCCTCTAACCAAGGACTGGCTCTTCCTCTCCTCTAACCAAGGACTGGCCCTTCCTCTCCTCTAACCAAGGACTGGCTCTTCTTCTCCTCTAACCAAGGACTGGCTCTTCCTCTCCTCTAACCAACGACTGGCTCTTATTCTCCTCTAACCGAGCACTGGCTCTTATTCTCCTCTAACCGAGCACTGGCTCTTATTCTCCTCTAACCGAGGACTGGCCCTTCCTCTCCTCTTCCTCTCCTCTCCTCAAACCATGTGTTTGATGTATTGGATACCATTCCACTGATTCCACTCCATCTATTACCACGAACTCCTCCTCCCCAATTAAGGTGCCACCAACCTCCTTTGGTGTGTAGGCCTAGTGTTGTCTGGCTGGCCTGAAGGAAGCTTGTAGGACCACTAGATGGAGTCATATCCTTCTAAAGGGGCTTTGGAGTCATGGCGTGTAGAGGAAAGGCTATGAGGACACTCCTGACCTGTAAAACGACTATCCAAAATCTAAAACGGACTCTTATCTTAACCCTAACCCTAACCTTAACCATAACCTAATTTTTATTTTAATTCTTAAATTTAAAATATGATTTGGCAGCTCAGGAGTGTCCTTAAAGCCTTTTCCGGTGGAGACGTGATGGGAACGTGGAGTAAAGTGGAACAGCCTATAAACAGCTCTGAGGTAAAGCACTGACAATAAGAGTGCAGTAGCAGCGGAGCAGGTGTCTACCCTGAGACCTCAGTGATTCACAGACACAGAGGATACATCTAATACACAGATAATATATACATATCGTACTTATGTTTGTTTTAGATTACTTCTCCTTCTAATGCTGAGGTAGAATGGCCAAAGCCTGATCCCAAAGCCAGCTCATAAGGAAAATACATTCAGCAAAGATTTGTTATACATACTGACATTGGAATATTTCAACCAGAGACTGAGGATATCAATTATTTTCCAGCTCTTGTGATAATTTACCAAACTGGTCCTTTCTTTGAACAGAGAACTTGGAGACAAGGCAGAGAGAGGGCCTTGGGTATGATACACCTATTATATTACCAGGGTCCTGGAAACACAGGATTTCCAGGGAACACATTCCATGCATAATATTGTATAACAAAGTGGAACTCAGTAGAATCAAACACATTCTGAAAGGAAAGCCTCTTCTGGCTGGGTGATGTGACAGAACAAACCGAGTAGTGAACAAATGCAGTACTATCTAATGGAAAGACACCCAGCCCCCCTGACTCCAGTCTAACACACACAGCTCCTGTCAGCCCCCTGACACCAGTCTAACAG
>NC_056457.1:38433243-38543243 GCF_018296145.1 Oncorhynchus tshawytscha | reverse complement strand
GTTTCATAGAGAACATATTGAACTGGTCTGGTCTGGTTTCATAGAGAACATATTGAACTGGTCTGGTCTGGTCTCATAGAGAACATATTGAAATGGTCTGGTTTCATAGAGAACATATTGAAATGGACTGCTCTGGTCTCATAGAGAACATATTGAAATGGTCTGGTCTGGTCTCATAGAGAACATATTGAAATGGTCTGGTTTCATAGAGAACATATTGAAATGGTCTGGTCTCATAGAGAAAATATTGAAATGGTCTGGATTCATAGAGAACATATTGAAATGGTCTGGATTCATAGAGAACATATTGAAATGGTCTGGTCTGGTTTCATAGAGAACATATTGAAATGGTCTGGATTCATAGAGAACATATTTAAATGGTCTGGTCTGGTCTCATAGAGAACATATTGAAATGGGCTGGTCTCATAGAGAACATATTGAAATGGTCTGGTCTGGTCTCATAGAGAACATATTGAAATGGTCTGGTCTGGTTTCATAGAGAACATATTGAAATGGTCTGGTCTGGTCTCATAGAGAACATATTGAAATGGTCTGTTCTGGTCTCATAGAGAACATATTGAACTGGTCTGGTCTGGTTTCATAGAGAACATATTGAAATGGTCTGGTCTGGTCTCATAGAGAACATATTGAAATGGTCTGGTGTGGTTTCATAGAGAACATATTGAAATGGTCTGTTCTGGTTTCATAGAGAACATATTGAGCTGGTCTGGTCTGGTTTCATAGAGAACATATTGAACTGGTCTGGTCTCATAGAGAACATATTGAAATGGTCTGGTTTCATAGAGAACATATTGAAATGGACTGCTCTGGTCTCATAGAGAACATATTGAAATGGTCTGGTCTGGTCTCATAGAGAACATATTGAAATGGTCTGGTTTCATAGAGAACATATTGAAATGGTCTGGTCTCATAGAGAAAATATTGAAATGGTCTGGATTCATAGAGAACATATTGAAATGGTCTGGATTCATAGAGAACATATTGAAATGGTCTGGTCTGGTTTCATAGAGAACATATTGAAATGGTCTGGATTCATAGAGAACATATTTAAATGGTCTGGTCTGGTCTCATAGAGAACATATTGAAATGGTCTGGATTCATAGAGAACATATTGAAGTGGTCTGGTCTGGTTTCATAGAGAACATATTGAAATGGTCTGGTCTCATAGAGAACGTATTGAAATGGTCTGGTCTCATAGAGAACATATTGAAATGGTCTGGTCTGGTCTCATAGAGAACGTATTGATATGGTCTGGTCTCATAGAGAACGTATTGATATGGTCTGGTCTGGTTTCATAGAGAACGTATTGATATGGTCTGTTCTGGTCTCATAGAGAACGTATTGATATGGTCTGGTCTCATAGAGAACATATTGAAATGGTCTGGTCTGGTCTCATAGAGAACATATTGATATGGTATGGTCTGGTCTCATAGAGAACGTATTGATATGGTATAGTCTGGTCTCATAGAGAACGTATTGATATGCTATGGTCTGGTCTCATAGAGAACGTATTGATATGGTCTGGTCTGGTTTCATAGAGAATGTATTGATATGGTCTGGTCTGGTCTAATAGAGAACGTATTGATATGGTCTGGTCTGGTTTCATAGAGAACGTATTGATATGGTCTGGTCTGGTCTCATAGAGAACGTATTGAAATGGTCTGGTCTGGTCTCATAGAGAACGTATTGATATGGTCTGGTCTGGTCTCATAGAGAACGTATTGAAATGGTCTGTTCTGGTCTCATAGAGAACATATTGAAATGGTCTGGTCTGGTTTCATAGAGAACATATTGAAATGGTCTGGTCTCATGAACGTATTGGTATGGTCTGTTCTGGTCTCATAGAGAACATATTGATATGGTCTGGTCTGGTCTCATAGAGAACATATTGAAATGGTCTGGTCTGGTCTCATAGAGAACGTATTGAAATGGTCTGGTCTCATAGAGAACGTATTGAAATGGTCTGGTCTGGTCTCATAGAGAACGTATTGAAATGGTCTGTTCTGGTCTCATAGAGAACATATTGAAATGGTCAGGTCTGGTCTCATAGAGAACGTATTGAAATGGTCTGGTCTCATAGAGAACGTATTGATATGGTCTGTTCTGGTCTCATAGAGAACATATTGAAATGGTCTGGTCTGGTTTCATAGAGAACATATTGAAATGGTCTGGTCTGGTTTCATAGAGAACATATTGAAATGGTCTGGATTCATAGAGAACATATTGAAATGGTCTGGTCTGGTTTCATAGAGAACATATTGAAATGGTCTGGATTCATAGAGAACATATTGAAGTGGTCTGGTCTGGTTTCATAGAGAACATATTGAAATGGTCTGGTCTCATAGAGAACGTATTGAAATGGTCTGGTCTCATAGAGAACATATTGAAATGGTCTGGTCTGGTCTCATAGAGAACGTATTGATATGGTCTGGTCTCATAGAGAACGTATTGATATGGTCTGGTCAGGTTTCATAGAGAACGTATTGATATGGTCTGTTCTGGTCTCATAGAGAACGTATTGATATGGTCTGGTCTCATAGAGAACATATTGAAATGGTCTGGTCTGGTCTCATAGAGAACATATTGATATGGTATGGTCTGGTCTCATAGAGAACGTATTGATATGGTATAGTCTGGTCTCATAGAGAACGTATTGATATGCTATGGTCTGGTCTCATAGAGAACGTATTGATATGGTCTGGTCTGGTTTCATAGAGAATGTATTGATATGGTCTGGTCTGGTCTCATAGAGAACGTATTGATATGGTCTGGTCTGGTTTCATAGAGAACGTATTGATATGGTCTGGTCTGGTCTCATAGAGAACGTATTGAAATGGTCTGGTCTGGTCTCATAGAGAACGTATTGATATGGTCTGGTCTGGTCTCATAGAGAACGTATTGAAATGGTCTGTTCTGGTCTCATAGAGAACATATTGAAATGGTCTGGTCTGGTTTCATAGAGAACATATTGAAATGGTCTGGTCTCATAGAGAACGTATTGATATGGTCTGTTCTGGTCTCATAGAGAACATATTGATATGGTCTGGTCTGGTCTCATAGAGAACATATTGAAATGGTCTGGTCTGGTCTCATAGAGAACGTATTGAAATGGTCTGGTCTCATAGAGAACGTATTGAAATGGTCTGGTCTGGTCTCATAGAGAACGTATTGAAATGGTCTGTTCTGGTCTCATAGAGAACATATTGAAATGGTCAGGTCTGGTCTCATAGAGAACGTATTGAAATGGTCTGGTCTCATAGAGAACGTATTGATATGGTCTGTTCTGGTCTCATAGAGAACATATTGATATTGTCTGGTCTGGTCTCATAGAGAATGTATTGACATGGTCTGGTCTCATAGAGAACGTATTGATATGGTCTGTTCTGGTCTCATAGAGAACATATTGATATGGTCTGGTCTGGTCTCATAGAGAACGTATTGATATGGTCTGGTCTGGTCTCATAGAGAATATATTGAAATGGTCAGGTCTGGTCTCATAGAGAACGTATTGAAATGGTCTGGTCTCATAGAGAACGTATTGAAATGGTCTGTTCTGGTCTCATAGAGAACATATTGAAATGGTCTGGTCTGGTTTCAGAGAGAACATATTGAAATGGTCTGGTCTGGTCTCATAGAGATCGTATTGAAATGGTCTGGTCTCATAGAGAACGTATTGAAATGGTCTGGTCTGGTCTCATAGAGAACGTATTGAAATGGTCTGTTCTGGTCTCATAGAGAACATATTGATATGGTCTGGTCTCATAGAGAATGTATTGATATGGTCTGGTCTCATAGAGAACGTATTGATATGGTCTGTTCTGGTCTCATAGAGAACATATTGATATGGTCTGGTCTGGTCTCATAGAGAACGTATTGATATGGTCTGGTCTGGTCTCATAGAGAACATATTGAAATGGTCAGGTCTGGTCTCATAGAGAATGTATTGAAATGGTCTGGTCTCATAGAGAACGTATTGAAATGGTCTGTTCTGGTCTCATAGAGAACATATTGATATGGTCTGGTCTGGTCTCATAGAGAACATATTGAAATGGTCTGGTCTGGTTTCATAGAGAACGTATTGAAATGGTCTGTTCTGGTCTCATAGAGAACATATTGATATGGTATGGTCTGGTCTCATAGAGAACATATTGAAATGGTCTGGTCTGGTCTCATAGAGAACGTATTGATATGGTCTGGTCTGGTCTCATAGAGAACGTATTGAAATGGTCTGGTCTGGTCTCATAGAGAACGTATTGAAATGGTATGGTCTGGTCTCATAGAGAATGTATTGATATGGTCTGTTCTGGTCTCATAGAGAACGTATTGATATGGTCTGGTCTGGTCTCATAGAGAACATATTGATATGGTATGGTCTGGTCTCATAGAGAACGTATTGATATGGTCTGGTCTGGTCTCATAGAGAACATATTGAAATGGTCTGGTCTGGTCTCATAGAGAACATATTGAAATGGTCTGGTCTGGTCTCATAGAGAACATATTGAAATGGTCTGGTCTGGTCTCATAGAGAACGTATTGAAATGGTCTGTTCTGGTCTCATAGAGAACATATTGATATGGTCTGGTCTGGTCTCATAGAGAACGGATTGATATGGTCTGGTCTCATAGAGAACGTATTGATATGGTCTGGTCTCATAGAGAACGTATTGATATGGTCTGGTCTGGTCTCATAGAGAACGTATTGATATGGTCTGGTCTGGTCTCATAGAGAACATATTGAAATGGTCAGGTCTGGTCTCATAGAGAACGTATTGAAATGGTCTGGTCTCATAGAGAACGTATTGATATGGTCTGGTCTGGTCTCATAGAGAACATATTGAAATGGTCAGGTCTGGTCTCATAGAGAACGTATTGAAATGGTCTGGTCTCATAGAGAACGTATTGATATGGTCTGTTCTGGTCTCATAGAGAACATATTGATATGGTCTGGTCTGGTCTTATAGAGAATGTATTGATATGGTCTGGTCTCATAGAGAACGTATTGATATGGTCTGTTCTGGTCTCATAGAGAACATATTGATATGGTCTGGTCTGGTCTCATAGAGAACGTATTGATATGGTCTGGTCTGGTCTCATAGAGAATATATTGAAATGGTCAGGTCTGGTCTCATAGAGAACGTATTGAAATGGTCTGTTCTGGTCTCATAGAGAACATATTGAAATGGTCTGGTCTGGTTTCAGAGAGAACATATTGAAATGGTCTGGTCTGGTCTCATAGAGATCGTATTGAAATGGTCTGGTCTCATAGAGAACGTATTGAAATGGTCTGGTCTGGTCTCATAGAGAACGTATTGAAATGGTCTGTTCTGGTCTCATAGAGAACATATTGAAATGGTCAGGTCTGGTCTCATAGAGAACGTATTGAAATGGTCTGGTCTCATAGAGAACGTATTGATATGGTCTGTTCTGGTCTCATAGAGAACATATTGATATGGTCTGGTCTGGTCTCATAGAGAATGTATTGATATGGTCTGGTCTCATAGAGAACGTATTGATATGGTCTGTTCTGGTCTCATAGAGAACATATTGATATGGTCTGGTCTGGTCTCATAGAGAACGTATTGATATGGTCTGGTCTGGTCTCATAGAGAACATATTGAAATGGTCAGGTCTGGTCTCATAGAGAACGTATTGAAATGGTCTGGTCTCATAGAGAACGTATTGAAATGGTCTGTTCTGGTCTCATAGAGAACATATTGATATGGTCTGGTCTGGTCTCATAGAGAACATATTGAAATGGTCTGGTCTGGTTTCATAGAGAACGTATTGAAATGGTCTGTTCTGGTCTCATAGAGAACATATTGATATGGTATGGTCTGGTCTCATAGAGAACATATTGAAATGGTCTGGTCTGGTCTCATAGAGAACGTATTGATATGGTCTGGTCTGGTCTCATAGAGAACGTATTGAAATGGTTGGTCTGGTCTCATAGAGAACGTGTTGATATGGTCTGTTCTAGTCTCATAGAGAACGTATTGATATGGTCTGGTCTGGTCTCATAGAGAACGTATTGATATGGTCTGTTCTGGTCTCATAGAGAACATATTGATATGGTATGGTCTGGTCTCATAGAGAACGTATTGATATGGTCTGGTCTTGTCTCATAGAGAATGTATTGAAATGGTATGGTCTGGTCTCATAGAGAATGTATTGATATGGTCTGTTCTGGTCTCATAGAGAACGTATTGATATGGTCTGGTCTGGTCTCATAGAGAACATATTGAAATGGTCTGGTCTGGTTTCATAGAGAACGTATTGAAATGGTCTGTTCTGGCCTCATAGAGAACATATTGATATGGTATGGTCTGGTCTCATAGAGAACATATTGAAATGGTCTGGTCTGGTCTCATAGAGAACGTATTGATATGGTCTGGTCTGGTCTCATAGAGAACGTATTGAAATGGGTTGGTCTGGTCTCATAGAGAACGTGTTGATATGGTCTGTTCTAGTCTCATAGAGAACGTATTGATATGGTCTGGTCTGGTCTCATAGAGAACGTATTGATATGGTCTGTTCTGGTCTCATAGAGAACATATTGATATGGTATGGTCTGGTCTCATAGAGAACGTATTGATATGGTCTGGTCTGGTCTCATAGAGAATGTATTGAAATGGTATGGTCTGGTCTCATAGAGAATGTATTGATATGATCTGTTCTGGTCTCATAGAGAACGTATTGATATGGTCTGGTCTGGTCTCATAGAGAACATATTGATATGGTATGGTCTGGTCTCATAGAGAACGTATTGATATGGTCTGGTCTGGTCTCATAGAGAACATATTGAAATGGTCTGGTCTGGTCTCATCGAGAACATATTGATATGGTATGGTCTGGTCTCATAGAGAACGTATTGATATGGTCTGGTCTGGTCTCATAGAGAATGTATTGAAATGGTATGGTCTGGTCTCATAGAGAATGTATTGATATGGTCTGTTCTGGTCTCATAGAGAACGTATTGATATGGTCTGGTCTGGTCTCATAGAGAACATATTGAAATGGTCTGGTCTGGTTTCATAGAGAACGTATTGAAATGGTCTGTTCTGGCCTCATAGAGAACATATTGATATGGTATGGTCTGGTCTCATAGAGAACATATTGAAATGGTCTGGTCTGGTCTCATAGAGAACGTATTGATATGGTCTGGTCTGGTCTCATAGAGAACGTATTGAAATGGGTTGGTCTGGTCTCATAGAGAACGTGTTGATATGGTCTGTTCTAGTCTCATAGAGAACGTATTGATATGGTCTGGTCTGGTCTCATAGAGAACGTATTGATATGGTCTGTTCTGGTCTCATAGAGAACATATTGATATGGTATGGTCTGGTCTCATAGAGAACGTAATATGGTCTGGTCTCATAGAGAATGTATTGAATGGTATGGTCTGGTCTCATAGAGAATGTATTGATATGATCTGTTCTGGTCTCATAGAGAACGTATTGATATGGTCTGGTCTGGTCTCATAGAGAACATATTGATATGGTATGGTCTGGTCTCATAGAGAACGTATTGATATGGTCTGGTCTGGTCTCATAGAGAACATATTGAAATGGTCTGGTCTGGTCTCATAGAGAACATATTGAAATGGTCTGGTCGTCTCATAGAGAACATATTGAAATGGTCTGGTCTGGTCTCATAGAGAACGTATTGAAATGGTCTGTTCTGGTCTCATAGAGAACATATTGATATGGTCTGGTCTGGTCTCATAGAGAACGTATTGATAATGGTCTGATATGGTCTGGTCTCATAGAGAACGTATTGATATGGTCTGGTCTGGTCTCATAGAGAACGTATTGATATGGTCTGGTCTGGTCTCATAGAGAACATATTGAAATGGTCAGGTCTGGTCTCATAGAGAACGTATTGAAATGGTCTGGTCTCATAGAGAACGTATTGATATGGTCTGGTCTGGTCTCATAGAGAACATATTGAAATGGTCAGGTCTGGTCTCATAGAGAACGTATTGAAATGGTCTGGTCTCATAGAGAACTGATATGGTCTGTTCTGGTCTCATAGAGAACATATTGATATGGTCTGGTCTGGTCTCATAGAGAATGTATTGATATGGTCTGGTCTCATAGAGAACGTATTGATATGGTCTGTTCTGGTCTCATAGAGAACATATTGATATGGTCTGGTCTGGTCTCATAGAGAACGTATTGATATGGTCTGGTCTGGTCTCATAGAGAATATATTGAAAATGGTCTGGTCTCATAGAGAACGTATTGAAATGGTCTGGTCTCATAGAGAACGTATTGAAATGGTCTGTTCTGGTCTCATAGAGAACATATTGAAATGGTCTGGTCTGGTTTCAGAGAGAACATATTGAAATGGTCTGGTCTGGTCTCATAGAGAACGTATTGAAATGGTCTGGTCTCATCGTATTGAAATGGTCTGGTCTGGTCTCATAGAGAACGTATTGAAATGGTCTGTTCTGGTCTCATAGAGAACATATTGAAATGGTCAGGTCTGGTCTCATAGAGAACGTATTGAAATGGTCTGGTCTCATAGAGAACGTATTGATATGGTCTGTTCTGGTCTCATAGAGAACATATTGATATGGTCTGGTCTGGTCTCATAGAGAATGTATTGATATGGTCTGGTCTCATAGAGAACGTATTGATATGGTCTGTTCTGGTCTCATAGAGAACATATTGATATGGTCTGGTCTGGTCTCATAGAGAACATATTGATATGGTCTGGTCTGGTCTCATAGAGAACATATTGAAATGGTCAGGTCTGGTCTCATAGAGAACGTATTGAAATGGTCTGGTCTCATAGAGAACGTATTGAAATGGTCTGTTCTGGTCTCATAGAGAACATATTGATATGGTCTGGTCTGGTCTCATAGAGAACATATTGATATGGTATGGTCTGGTCTCATAGAGAACATATTGAAATGGTCTGGTCTGGTCTCATAGAGAACGTATTGATATGGTCTGGTCTGGTCTCATAGAGAACGTATTGAAATGGTATGGTCTGGTCTCATAGAGAACGTGTTGATATGGTCTGTTCTAGTCTCATAGAGAACGTATTGATATGGTCTGGTCTGGTCTCATAGAGAACGTATTGATATGGTCTGTTCTGGTCTCATAGAGAACATATTGATATGGTATGGTCTGGTCTCATAGAGAACGTATTGATATGGTCTGGTCTGGTCTCATAGAGAACGTATTGATATGGTCTGGTCTGGTCTCATAGAGAACATATTGAAATGGTATGGTCTGGTCTCATAGAGAATGTATTGATATGGTCTGTTCTGGTCTCATAGAGAACGTATTGGTATGGTCTGGTCTGGTCTCATAGAGAACATATTGATATGGTATGGTCTGGTCTCATAGAGAACGTATTGATATGGTCTGGTCTCAGAGAACATATTGAAATGGTCTGGTCTGGTCTCATAGAGAACGTATTGAAATGGTCTGGTCTGGTCTCATAGAGAACATATTGAAATGGTCTGGTCTGGTTTCATAGAGAACATATTGATATGGTCTGGTCTGGTCTCATAGAGAACATATTGAAATGGTCTGGTCTGGTCTCATAGAGAACATATTGAAATGGTCTGGTCTGGTCTCATAGAGAACATATTGAAATGGTCTGGTCTCATAGAGAACATATTGAAATGGTCTGGTCTGGTTTCATAGAGAACATATTGATATGGTCTGGTCTGGTCTCATAGAGAACATATTGAAATGGTCTGGTCTGGTCTCATAGAGAACATATTGAAATGGTCTGGTTTCATAGAGAACGTATTGAAATGGTCTGGTCTGGTTTCATAGAGAACATATTGAAATGGTCTGGTTTCATAGAGAACGTATTGATATGGTCTGGTCTGGTCTCATAGAGAACATATTGAAATGGTCTGGTTTCATCATATTGAAATGGTCTGGTCTCATAGAGAACATACGGTCTGGTCTGGTTTTGAACATATTGAAATGGTCTGGTCTGGTCTCATAGAGAACGTATTGAAATGGTCTGGTCTGGTTTCATAGAGAACGTATTGAAATGGTCTGGTCTCATAGAGAACATATTGAACTGGTCTGGTCTGGTTTCATAGAGAACGTATTGAAATGGTCTGGTCTGGTTTCATAGAGAACGTATTGATATGGTCTGTCTGGTCTCATAGAGAACGTATTGAAATGTTCTGGTCTGGTTTCATAGAGAACATATTGAAATGGTCTGGTCTGGTCTCATAGAGAACGTATTGAAATGGTCTGGTCTGGTCTCATAGAGAACATATTGAAATGGTCTGGTCTGGTTTCATAGAGAACATATTGAAATGGTCTGGTCTGGTTTCATAGAGAACATATTGAAATGGTCTGGATTCATAGAGAACATATTTAAATGGTCTGGTCTGGTCTCATAGAGAACATATTGAAATGGTCTGGATTCATAGAGAACATATTGAAGTGGTCTGGTCTGGTTTCATAGAGAACATATTGAAATGGTCTGGTCTCATAGAGAACGTATTGAAATGGTCTGGTCTCATAGAGAACATATTGAAATGGTCTGGTCTGGTCTCATAGAGAACGTATTGATATGGTCTGGTCTCATAGAGAACGTATTGATATGGTCTGGTCTGGTTTCATAGAGAACGTATTGATATGGTCTGTTCTGGTCTCATAGAGAACGTATTGATATGGTCTGGTCTCATAGAGAACATATTGATATGGTCTGGTCTGGTCTCATAGAGAACGTATTGATATGGTCTGGTCTCATAGAGAACATATTGATATGGTATGGTCTGGTCTCATAGAGAACGTATTGATATGGTATAGTCTGGTCTCATAGAGAACGTATTGATATGGTCTGGTCTGGTTTCATAGAGAATGTATTGATATGGTCTGGTCTGGTCTCATAGAGAACGTATTGATATGGTCTGGTCTGGTTTCATAGAGAACGTATTGATATGGTCTGGTCTGGTCTCATAGAGAACGTATTGAAATGGTCTGGTCTGGTCTCATAGAGAACGTATTGATATGGTCTGGTCTGGTCTCATAGAGAACGTATTGAAATGGTCTGTTCTGGTCCATAGAGAACATATTGAAATGGTCTGGTCTGGTTTCATAGAGAACATATTGAAATGGTCTGGTCTCATAGAGAACGTATTGATATGGTCTGTTCTGGTCTCATAGAGAACATATTGATATGGTCTGGTCTGGTCTCATAGAGAACGTATTGAAATGGTCTGGTCTGGTCTCATAGAGAACGTATTGAAATGGTCTGGTCTCATAGAGAACGTATTGATATGGTCTGTTCTGGTCTCATAGAGAACATATTGATATGGTCTGGTCTGGTCTCATAGAGAACGTATTGAAATGGTCTGGTCTGGTCTCATAGAGAACGTGTTGATATGGTCTGTTCTAGTCTCATAGAGAACGTATTGATATGGTCTGGTCTGGTCTCATAGAGAACGTATTGATATGGTCTGTTCTGGTCTCATAGAGAACATATTGATATGGTATGGTCTGGTCTCATAGAGAACGTATTGATATGGTCTGGTCTGGTCTCATAGAGAATGTATTGAAATGGTATGGTCTGGTCTCATAGAGAATGTATTGATATGATCTGTTCTGGTCTCATAGAGAACGTATTGATATGGTCTGGTCTGGTCTCATAGAGAACATATTGATATGGTATGGTCTGGTCTCATAGAGAACGTATTGATATGGTCTGGTCTGGTCTCATAGAGAACATATTGAAATGGTCTGGTCTGGTCTCATAGAGAACATATTGATATGGTATGGTCTGGTCTCATAGAGAACATATTGAAATGGTCTGGTCTGGTCTCATAGAGAATGTATTGAAATGGTATGGTCTGGTCTCATAGAGAATGTATTGATATGGTCTGTTCTGGTCTCATAGAGAACATATTGATATGGTCTGGTCTGGTCTCATAGAGAACATATTGAAATGGTCTGGTCTGGTTTCATAGAGAACGTATTGAAATGGTCTGTTCTGGTCTCATAGAGAACATATTGATATGGTATGGTCTGGTCTCATAGAGAACATATTGAAATGGTCTGGTCTGGTCTCATAGAGAACGTATTGATATGGTCTGGTCTGGTCTCATAGAGAACGTATTGAAATGGGTTGGTCTGGTCTCATAGAGAACGTATTGATATGGTCTGTTCTGGTCTCATAGAGAACGTATTGATATGGTCTGGTCTGGTCTCATAGAGAACGTATTGATATGGTCTGTTCTGGTCTCATAGAGAACATATTGATATGGTATGGTCTGGTCTCATAGAGAACGTATTGATAGAGAATGTATTGAATGGTATGGTCTGGTCTCATAGAGAACATATTGATAATCTGTTCTGGTCTCATAGAGAACGTATTGATATGGTCTGGTCTGGTCTCATAGAGAACATATTGATATGGTATGGTCTGGTCTCATAGAGAACGTATTGATATGGTCTGGTCTGGTCTCATAGAGAACATATTGAAATGGTCTGGTCTGGTCTCATAGAGAACATATTGAAATGGTCTGGTCTGGTCTCATAGAGAACATATTGAAATGGTCTGGTCTGGTCTCATAGAGAACGTAATGAAATGGTCTGTTCTGGTCTCATAGAGAACATATTGATATGGTCTGGTCTGGTCTCATAGAGAACGTATTGATATGGTCTGGTCTGGTGGTCTGGTCTCATAGAGAACATATTGATATGGTCTGGTCTGGTCTCATAGAGAACGTATTGATATGGTCTGGTCTGGTCTCATAGAGAACATATTGAAATGGTCATGGTCTCATAGAGAACGTATTGAAATGGTCTGGTCTCATAGAGAACGTATTGATATGGTCTGGTCTGGTCTCATAGAGAACATATTGAAATGGTCTGGTCTCATCGTATTGAAATGGTCTGGTCTCATAGAGAACGTATTGATATGGTCTGTTCTGGTCTCATAGAGAACATATTGATATGGTCTGGTCTGGTCTCATAGAGAACGTATTGATATGGTCTGGTCTGGTCTCATAGAGAATATATTGAAATGGTCTGGTCTGGTCTCATAGAGAACGTATTGAAATGGTCTCTGTATTGAAATGGTCTGTTCTGGTCTCATAGAGAACATATTGAAATGGTCTGGTCTGGTTTCAGAGAGAACATATTGAAATGGTCTGGTCTGGTCTCATAGAGAACGTATTGAAATGGTCTGGTCTCATAGAGAACGTATTGAAATGGTCTGGTCTGGTCTCATAGAGAACGTATTGAAATGGTCTGTTCTGGTCTCATAGAGAACATATTGAAATGGTGGTCTGGTCTCATAGAGAACGTATTGAAATGGTCTGGTCTCATAGAGAACGTATTGATATGGTCTGTTCTGGTCTCATAGAGAACATATTGATATGGTCTGGTCTGGTCTCATAGAGAATGTATTGATATGGTCTGGTCTCATAGAGAACGTATTGATATGGTCTGTTCTGGTCTCATAGAGAACATATTGATATGGTCTGGTCTGGTCTCATAGAGAACGTATTGATATGGTCTGGTCTGGTCTCATAGAGAACATATTGAAATGGTCAGGTCTGGTCTCATAGAGAACGTATTGAAATGGTCTGGTCTCATAGAGAACGTATTGAAATGGTCTGTTCTGGTCTCATAGAGAACATATTGATATGGTCTGGTCTGGTCTCATAGAGAACATATTGATATGGTATGGTCTGGTCTCATAGAGAACATATTGAAATGGTCTGGTCTGGTCTCATAGAGAACGTATTGATATGGTCTGGTCTGGTCTCATAGAGAACGTATTGAAATGGTATGGTCTGGTCTCATAGAGAACATATTGATATGGTCTGTTCTGGTCTCATAGAGAACGTATTGATATGGTCTGGTCTGGTCTCATAGAGAACGTATTGATATGGTCTGTTCTGGTCTCATAGAGAACATATTGATATGGTATGGTCTGGTCTCATAGAGAACGTATTGATATGGTCTGGTCTGGTCTCATAGAGAACGTATTGATATGGTCTGGTCTGGTCTCATAGAGAACGTATTGAAATGGTATGGTCTGGTCTCATAGAGAATGTATTGATATGGTCTGTTCTGGTCTCATAGAGAACGTATTGTATGGTCTGGTCTGGTCTCATAGAGAACATATTGATATGGTATGGTCTGGTCTCATAGAGAACATATTGATATGGTCTGGTCTGGTCTCATAGAGAACATATTGAAATGGTCTGGTCTGGTCTCATAGAGAACATATTGAAATGGTCTGGTCTGGTCTCATAGAGAACATATTGAAATGGTCTGGTCTGGTTTCATAGAGAACATATTGATATGGTCTGGTCTGGTCTCATAGAGAACATATTGAAATGGTCTGGTCTGGTCTCATAGAGAACATATTGAAATGGTCTGGTCTGGTCTCATAGAGAAAATATTGAAATGGTCTGGTCTGGTCTCATAGAGAACATATTGAAATGGTCTGGTCTGGTTTCATAGAGAACATATTGATATGGTCTGGTCTGGTCTCATAGAGAACATATTGAAAAATGGTCTGGTCTCTGAGAACATATTGAAATGGTCTGGTTTCATAGAGAATGTATTGAAATGGTCTGGTCTGGTTTCATAGAGAACATATTGAAATGGTCTGGTTTCATAGAGAACGTATTGATATGGTCTGGTCTGGTCTCATAGAGAACGTATTGAAATGGTCTGTTTCATAGAGTGAAATGGTCTGGTCTCATAGAGAACATATTGAAATGGTCTGGTCTGGTTTCATAGAGAACATATTGAAATGGTCTGGTCTGGTCTCATAGAGAACGTATTGAAATGGTCTGGTCTGGTTTCATAGAGAACGTATTGAAATGGTCTGGTCTGGTCTCATAGAGAACATATTGAAATGGTCTGGTCTGGTTTCATAGAGAACGTATTGAAATGGTCTGGTCTGGTTTCATTGAGAACGTATTGATATGGTCTGTTCTGGTCTCATAGAGAACGTATTGAAATGTTCTGGTCTCATAGAGAACATATTGAAATGGTCTGGTCTGGTCTCATAGAGAACGTATTGAAATGGTCTGGTCTGGTCTCATAGAGAACATATTGAAATGGTCTGGTCTGGTTTCATAGAGAACATATTGAAATGGTCTGGTCTGGTTTCATAGAGAACATATTGAAATGGTCTGGATTCATAGAGAACATATTTAAATGGTCTGGTCTGGTCTCATAGAGAACATATTGAAATGGTCTGGATTCATAGAGAACATATTGAAATGGTCTGGTCTGGTTTCATAGAGAACATATTGAAATGGTCTGGTCTCATAGAGAACGTATTGAAATGGTCTGGTCTCATAGAGAACATATTGAAATGGTCTGGTCTGGTCTCATAGAGAACGTATTGATATGGTCTGGTCTCATAGAGAACGTATTGATATGGTCTGGTCTGGTTTCATAGAGAACGTATTGATATGGTCTGTTCTGGTCTCATAGAGAACGTATTGATATGGTCTGGTCTCATAGAGAACATATTGAAATGGTCTGGTCTGGTCTCATAGAGAACATATTGATATGGTATGGTCTGGTCTCATATTGATATGGAGAAGAACGTATTGATATGCTATGGTCTGGTCTCATAGAGAACGTATTGATATGGTCTGGTCTGGTTTCATAGAGAATGTATTGATATGGTCTGGTCTGGTCTCATAGAGAACGTATTGATATGGTCTGGTCTGGTTTCATAGAGAACGTATTGATATGGTCTGGTCTGGTCTCATAGAGAACGTATTGAAATGGTCTGGTCTGGTCTCATAGAGAACGTATTGAAATGGTCTGGTCTGGTCTCATAGAGAACGTATTGAAATGGTCTGTTCTGGTCTCATAGAGAACATATTGAAATGGTCTGGTCTGGTCTCATAGAGAACATATTGAAATGGTCTGGTCTCATAGAGAACGTATTGATATGGTCTGTTCTGGTCTCATAGAGAACATATTGATATGGTCTGGTCTGGTCTCATAGAGAACATATTGAAATGGTCAGGTCTGGTCTCATAGAGAACGATTGAAATGGTCTGGTCTCATAGAGAACGTATTGATATGGTCTGTTCTGGTCTCATAGAGAACATATTGATATGGTCTGGTCTCTGGTCTCATAGAGAACGTATTGATATGGTCTGTTCTGGTCTCATAGAGAACATATTGATATGGTCTGGTCTGGTCTCATAGAGAACGTATTGATATGGTCTGGTCTGGTCTCATAGAGAATATATTGAAATGGTCAGGTCTGGTCTCATAGAGAACGTATTGAAATGGTCTGGTCTCATAGAGAACGTATTGAAATGGTCTGTTCTGGTCTCATAGAGAACATATTGAAATGGTCTGGTCTGGTCTCATAGAGAACATATTGAAATGGTCTGGTCTGGTCTCATAGAGATCGTATTGAAATGGTCTGGTCTCATAGAGAACATATTGAAATGGTCTGGTCTGGTCTCATAGAGAACATATTGAAAAATGGTAGAGAACATATTGATATGGTCTGGTCTCATAGAGAATGTATTGATATGGTCTGGTCTCATAGAGAACGTATTGATATGGTCTGTTCTGGTCTCATAGAGAACATATTGATATGGTCTGGTCTGGTCTCATAGAGAACGTATTGATATGGTCTGGTCTGGTCTCATAGAGAACATATTGAAATGGTCAGGTCTGGTCTCATAGAGAATGTATTGAAATGGTCTGGTCTCATAGAGAACGTATTGAAATGGTCTGTTCTGGTCTCATAGAGAACATATTGATATGGTCTGGTCTGGTCTCATAGAGAACATATTGAAATGGTCTGGTCTGGTTTCATAGAGAACGTATTGAAATGGTCTGTTCTGGTCTCATAGAGAACATATTGATATGGTCTGTTCTGGTCTCATAGAGAACATATTGATATGGTATGGTCTGGTCTCATAGAGAACGTATTGATATGGTCTGGTCTGGTCTCATAGAGAACGTATTGAAATGGTATGGTCTGGTCTCATAGAGAATGTATTGATATGGTCTGTTCTGGTCTCATAGAGAACGTATTGATATGGTCTGGTCTGGTCTCATAGAGAACTTATTGATATGGTCTGTTCTGGTCTCATAGAGAACATATTGATATGGTATGGTCTGGTCTCATAGAGAACGTATTGATATGGTCTGGTCTGGTCTCATAGAGAACGTATTGAAATGGTATGGTCTGGTCTCATAGAGAATGTATTGATATGGTCTGTTCTGGTCTCATAGAGAACGTATTGATATGGTCTGGTCTGGTCTCATAGAGAACATATTGATATGGTATGGTCTGGTCTCATAGAGAACGTATTGATATGGTCTGGTCTGGTCTCATAGAGAACATATTGAAATGGTCTGGTCTGGTTTCAGAGAGAACATATTGAAATGGTCTGGTCTGGTCTCATAGAGAACGTATTGAAATGGTCTGGTCTCATAGAGAACGTATTGAAATGGTCTGTTCTGGTCTCATAGAGAACATATTGATATGGTCTGGTCTGGTCTCATGGTCAGATTGATATGGTCTGGTCTCATAGAGAACGTATTGATATGGTCTGGTCTCATAGAGAACGTATTGATATGGTCTGGTCTGGTCTCATAGAGAACGTATTGATATGGTCTGGTCTGGTCTCATAGAGAACATATTGAAATGGTGGTCTGGTCTCATAGAGAACGTATTGAAATGGTCTGGTCTCATAGAGAACGTATTGATATGGTCTGGTCTGGTCTCATAGAGAACATATTGAAATGGTCAGGTCTGGTCTCATAGAGAACGTATTGAAATGGTCTGGTCTCATAGAGAACGTATTGATATGGTCTGTTCTGGTCTCATAGAGAACATATTGATATGGTCTGGTCTGGTCTTATAGAGAATGTATTGATATGGTCTGGTCTCATAGAGAACGTATTGATATGGTCTGTTCTGGTCTCATAGAGAACATATTGATATGGTCTGGTCTGGTCTCATAGAGAACGTATTGATATGGTCTGGTCTGGTCTCATAGAGAATATATTGAAATGGTCAGGTCTGGTCTCATAGAGAACGTATTGAAATGGTCTGGTCTCATAGAGAACGTATTGAAATGGTCTGTTCTGGTCTCATCATATTGAAATGGTCTGGTCTGGTTTCAGAGAGAACATATTGAAATGGTCTGGTCTGGTCTCATAGAGATCGTATTGAAATGGTCTGGTCTGGTCTCATAGAGAACGTATTGAAATGGTCTGGTCTGGTCTCATAGAGAACGTATTGAAATGGTCTGTTCTGGTCTCATAGAGAACATATTGAAATGGTCAGGTCTGGTCTCATAGAGAACGTATTGAAATGGTCTGGTCTCATAGAGAACGTATTGATATGGTCTGTTCTGGTCTCATAGAGAACATATTGATATGGTCTGTTCTGGTCTCATAGAGAACATATTGATATGGTCTGGTCTGGTCTCATAGAGAACGTATTGATATGGTCTGGTCTGGTCTCATAGAGAACATATTGAAATGGTCTCTGGTCTCATAGAGAACGTATTGAAATGGTCTGATCTCATAGAGAACGTATTGAAATGGTCTGTTCTGGTCTCATAGAGAACATATTGATATGGTCTGGTCTGGTCTCATAGAGAACATATTGAAATGGTCTGGTCTGGTTTCATAGAGAACGTATTGAAATGGTCTGTTCTGGTCTCATAGAGAACATATTGATATGGTATGGTCTGGTCTCATAGAGAACATATTGAAATGGTCTGGTCTGGTCTCATAGAGAACGTATTGATATGGTCTGGTCTGGTCTCATAGAGAACGTATTGAAATGGTTGGTCTGGTCTCATAGAGAACGTATTGATATGGTCTGTTCTGGTCTCATAGAGAACGTATTGATATGGTCTGGTCTGGTCTCATAGAGAACATTGAAATGGTCAGGTCTGGTCTCATAGAGAATGTATTGAAATGGTCTGGTCTCATAGAGAACGTATTGAAATGGTCTGTTCTGGTCTCATAGAGAACATATTGATATGGTCTGGTCTGGTCTCATAGAGAACATATTGAAATGGTCTGGTCTGGTTTCATAGAGAACGTATTGAAATGGTCTGTTCTGGTCTCATAGAGAACGTATTGATATGGTCTGGTCTGGTTTCATAGAGAATGTATTGATATGGTCTGGTCTGGTCTCATAGAGAACGTATTGATATGGTCTGGTCTGGTTTCATAGAGAACGTATTGATATGGTCTGGTCTGGTCTCATAGAGAACGTATTGAAATGGTCTGGTCTGGTCTCATAGAGAACGTATTGATATGGTCTGGTCTGGTCTCATAGAGAACGTATTGAAATGGTCTGTTCTGGTCTCATAGAGAACATATTGAAATGGTCTGGTCTGGTTTCATAGAGAACATATTGAAATGGTCTGGTCTCATAGAGAACGTATTGATATGGTCTGTTCTGGTCTCATAGAGAACATATTGATATGGTCTGGTCTGGTCTCATAGAGAACATATTGAAATGGTCTGGTCTGGTCTCATAGAGAACGTATTGAAATGGTCTGGTCTCATAGAGAACGTATTGAAATGGTCTGGTCTGGTCTCATAGAGAACGTATTGAAATGGTCTGTTCTGGTCTCATAGAGAACATATTGAAATGGTGGTCTGGTCTCATAGAGAACGTATTGAAATGGTCTGGTCTCATAGAGAACGTATTGATATGGTCTGTTCTGGTCTCATAGAGAACATATTGATATGGTCTATCTGGTCTCATAGAGAATGTATTGATATGGTCTGGTCTCATAGAGAACGTATTGATATGGTCTGTTCTGGTCTCATAGAGAACATATTGATATGGTCTGGTCTGGTCTCATAGAGAACGTATTGATATGGTCTGGTCTGGTCTCATAGAGAATATATTGAAATGGTCAGGTCTGGTCTCATAGAGAACGTATTGAAATGGTCTGGTCTCATAGAGAATATATTGAAATGGTCAGGTCTGGTCTCATAGAGAACGTATTGAAATGGTCTGGTCTGGTTTCAGAGAGAACATATTGAAATGGTCTGGTCTGGTCTCATAGAGATCGTATTGAAATGGTCTGGTCTCATAGAGAACGTATTGAAATGGTCTGGTCTGGTCTCATAGAGAACATATTGAAATGGTCTGTTCTGGTCTCATAGAGAACATATTGATATGGTCTGGTCTCATAGAGAATGGTATTGATATGGTCTGGTCTCATAGAGAACGTATTGATATGGTCTGTTCTGGTCTCATAGAGAACATATTGATATGGTCTGGTCTGGTCTCATAGAGAACGTATTGATATGGTCTGGTCTGGTTTCATAGAGAACGTATTGAAATGGTCTGTTCTGGTCTCATAGAGAACATATTGATATGGTATGGTCTGGTCTCATAGAGAACATATTGAAATGGTCTGGTCTGGTCTCATAGAGAACGTATTGATATGGTCTGGTCTGGTCTCTGTATTGAAATGGGTTGGTCTGGTCTCATAGAGAACGTATTGATATGGTCTGTTCTGGTCTCATAGAGAACGTATTGATATGGTCTGGTCTGGTCTCATAGAGAACATATTGAAATGGTCAGGGCTGGTCTCATGGTATTGAAATGGTCTGGTCTCATAGAGAACGTATTGAAATGGTCTGTTCTGGTCTCATAGAGAACATATTGATATGGTCTGGTCTGGTCTCATAGAGAACATATTGAAATGGTCTGGTCTGGTTTCATAGAGAACGTATTGAAATGGTCTGTTCTGGTCTCATAGAGAACATATTGATATGGTATGGTCTGGTCTCATAGAGAACATATTGAAATGGTCTGGTCTGGTCTCATAGAGAACGTATTGATATGGTCTGGTCTGGTCTCATAGAGAACGTATTGAAATGGTATGGTCTGGTCTCATAGAGAACGTGTTGATATGGTCTGTTCTGGTCTCATAGAGAACGTATTGATATGGTCTGGTCTGGTCTCATAGAGAACGTATTGATATGGTCTGTTCTGGTCTCATAGAGAACATATTGATATGGTATGGTCTGGTCTCATAGAGAACGTATTGATATGGTCTGGTCTGGTCTCATAGAGAACGTATTGAAATGGTATGGTCTGGTCTCATAGAGAATGTATTGATATGGTCTGTTCTGGTCTCATAGAGAACGTATTGATATGGTCTGGTCTGGTCTCATAGAGAACATATTGATATGGTATGGTCTGGTCTCATAGAGAACGTATTGATATGGTCTGGTCTGGTCTCATAGAGAACATATTGAAATGGTCTGGTCTGGTTTCAGAGAGAACATATTGAAATGGTCTGGTCTGGTCTCATAGAGAACGTATTGAAATGGTCTGGTCTCATAGAGAACGTATTGATATGGTCTGGTCTGGTCTCATAGAGAACATATTGAAATGGTCAGGTCTGGTCTCATAGAGAACGTATTGAAATGGTCTGGTCTCATAGAGAACGTATTGATATGGTCTGGTCTGGTCTCATAGAGAACATATTGAAATGGAGGTCTGGTCTCATAGAGGTCTGAAATGGTCTGGTCTCATAGAGAACGTATTGATATGGTCTGTTCTGGTCTCATAGAGAACATATTGATATGGTCTGGTCTGGTCTTATAGAGAATGTATTGATATGGTCTGGTCTCATAGAGAACGTATTGATATGGTCTGTTCTGGTCTCATAGAGAACATATTGATATGGTCTGGTCTGGTCTCATAGAGAACGTATTGATATGGTCTGGTCTGGTCTCATAGAGAATATATTGAAATGGTCAGGTCTGGTCTCATAGAGAACGTATTGAAATGGTCTGGTCTCATAGAGAACGTATTGAAATGGTCTGTTCTGGTCTCATAGAGAACATATTGAAATGGTCTGGTCTGGTTTCAGAGAGAACATATTGAAATGGTCTGGTCTGGTCTCATAGAGATCGTATTGAAATGGTCTGGTCTGGTCTCATAGAGAACGTATTGAAATGGTCTGGTCTGGTCTCATAGAGAACGTATTGAAATGGTCTGTTCTGGTCTCATAGAGAACATATTGAAAAATGGTCTCATAGAGAACGTATTGAAATGGTCTGGTCTCATAGAGAACGTATTGATATGGTCTGTTCTGGTCTCATAGAGAACATATTGATATGGTCTGGTCTGGTCTCATAGAGAATGTATTGATATGGTCTGGTCTCATAGAGAACGTATTGATATGGTCTGTTCTGGTCTCATAGAGAACATATTGATATGGTCTGGTCTGGTCTCATAGAGAACGTATTGATATGGTCTGGTCTGGTCTCATAGAGAACATATTGATATGGTCAGGTCTGGTCTCATAGAGAACGTATTGAAATGGTCTGGTCTCATAGAGAACGTATTGAAATGGTCTGTTCTGGTCTCATAGAGAACATATTGATATGGTCTGGTCTGGTCTCATAGAGAACATATTGAAATGGTCTGGTCTGGTTTCATAGAGAACGTATTGAAATGGTCTGTTCTGGCCTCATAGAGAACATATTGATATGGTATGGTCTGGTCTCATAGAGAACATATTGAAATGGTCTGGTCTGGTCTCATAGAGAACGTATTGATATGGTCTGGTCTGGTCTCATAGAGAACGTATTGAAATGGTCTGGTCTGGTCTCATAGAGAACGTATTGATATGGTCTGTTCTGGTCTCATAGAGAACGTATTGATATGGTCTGGTCTGGTCTCATAGAGAACTTATTGATATGGTCTGTTCTGGTCTCATAGAGAACATATTGATATGGTATGGTCTGGTCTCATAGAGAACGTATTGATATGGTCTGGTCTGGTCTCATAGAGAATGTATTGAAATGGTATGGTCTGGTCTCATAGAGAATGTATTGATATGGTCTGTTCTGGTCTCATAGAGAACGTATTGATATGGTCTGGTCTGGTCTCATAGAGAACATATTGATATGGTATGGTCTGGTCTCATAGAGAACGTATTGATATGGTCTGGTCTGGTCTCATAGAGAACATATTGAAATGGTCTGGTCTGGTCTCATAGAGAACATATTGAAATGGTCTGGTCTGGTCTCATAGAGAACATATTGAAATGGTCTGGTCTGGTCTCATAGAGAACGTATTGAAATGGTCTGTTCTGGTCTCATAGAGAACATATTGATATGGTCTGGTCTGGTCTCATAGAGAACGTATTGATATGGTCTGGTCTGGTCTCATAGAGAACGTATTGATATGGTCTGGTCTGGTCTCATAGAGAACATATTGAAATGGTCAGGTCTGGTCTCATAGAGAACGTATTGAAATGGTCTGGTCTCATAGAGAACGTATTGATATGGTCTGGTCTGGTCTCATAGAGAACATATTGAAATGGTCAGGTCTGGTCTCATAGAGAACGTATTGAAATGGTCTGGTCTCATAGAGAACGTAGTGATATGGTCTGTTCTGGTCTCATAGAGAACATATTGATATGGTCTGGTCTGGTCTCATAGAGAATGTATTGATATGGTCTGGTCTCATAGAGAACGTATTGATATGGTCTGTTCTGGTCTCATAGAGAACATATTGATATGGTCTGGTCTGGTCTCATAGAGAACATATTGATATGGTCTGGTCTGGTCTCATAGAGAATATATTGAAATGGTCTGGTCTCATAGAGAACGTATTGAAATGGTCTGGTCTCATAGAGAACGTATTGAAATGGTCTGTTCTGGTCTCATAGAGAACATATTGAAATGGTCTGGTCTGGTTTCATAGAGAACATATTGAAATGGTCTGGTCTGGTCTCATAGAGAACGTATTGAAATGGTCTGGTCTCATAGAGAACGTATTGAAATGGTCTGGTCTGGTCTCATAGAGAACGTATTGAAATGGTCTGTTCTGGTCTCATAGAGAACATATTGAAATGGTCAGGTCTGGTCTCATAGAGAACGTATTGAAATGGTCTGGTCTCATAGAGAACGTATTGATATGGTCTGTTCTGGTCTCATAGAGAACATATTGATATGGTCTGGTCTGGTCTCATAGAGAATGTATTGATATGGTCTGGTCTCATAGAGAACGTATATATATGGTCTGTTCTGGTCTCATAGAGAACATATTGATATGGTCTGGTCTGGTCTCATAGAGAACGTATTGATATGGTCTGGTCTGGTCTCATAGAGAACATATTGAAATGGTCAGGTCTGGTCTCATAGAGAACGTATTGAAATGGTCTGGTCTCATAGAGAACGTATTGAAATGGTCTGTTCTGGTCTCATAGAGAACATATTGATATGGTCTGGTCTGGTCTCATAGAGAACATATTGATATGGTATGGTCTGGTCTCATAGAGAACATATTGAAATGGTCTGGTCTGGTCTCATAGAGAACGTATTGATATGGTCTGGTCTGGTCTCATAGAGAACGTATTGAAATGGTATGGTCTGGTCTCATAGAGAACGTATTGATATGGTCTGTTCTGGTCTCATAGAGAACGTATTGATATGGTCTGGTCTGGTCTCATAGAGAACGTATTGATATGGTCTGTTCTGGTCTCATAGAGAACATATTGATATGGTATGGTCTGGTCTCATAGAGAACGTATTGATATGGTCTGGTCTGGTCTCATAGAGAACGTATTGATATGGTCTGGTCTGGTCTCATAGAGAACGTATTGAAATGGTATGGTCTGGTCTCATAGAGAATGTATTGATATGGTCTGTTCTGGTCTCATAGAGAACGTATTGGTATGGTCTGGTCTGGTCTCATAGAGAACATATTGATATGGTATGGTCTGGTCTCATAGAGAACGTATTGATATGGTCTGGTCTGGTCTCATAGAGAACATATTGAAATGGTCTGGTCTGGTCTCATAGAGAACGTATTGAAATGGTCTGGTCTGGTCTCATAGAGAACATATTGAAATGGTCTGGTCTGGTTTCATAGAGAACATATTGATATGGTCTGGTCTGGTCTCATAGAGAACATATTGAAATGGTCTGGTCTGGTCTCATAGAGAACATATTGAAATGGTCTGGTCTGGTTTCATAGAGAACATATTGATATGGTCTGGTCTGGTCTCATAGAGAACATATTGAAATGGTCTGGTCTGGTCTCATAGAGAACATATTGAAATGGTCTGGTTTCATAGAGAATGTATTGAAATGGTCTGGTCTGGTTTCATAGAGAACATATTGAAATGGTCTGGTTTCATAGAGAACGTATTGATATGGTCTGGTCTGGTCTCATAGAGAACGTATTGAAATGGTCTGGTTTCATAGAGAACATATTGAAATGGTCTGGTCTCATAGAGAACGTATTGAAACGGTCTGGTCTGGTTTCATAGAGAACATATTGAAATGGTCTGGTCTGGTCTCATAGAGAACGTATTGAAATGGTCTGGTCTGGTTTCATAGAGAACGTATTGAAATGGTCTGGTCTCATAGAGAACATATTGAACTGGTCTGGTCTGGTTTCATAGAGAACGTATTGAAATGGTCTGGTCTGGTTTCATTGAGAACGTATTGATATGGTCTGTTCTGGTCTCATAGAGAACGTATTGAAATGTTCTGGTCTCATAGAGAACATATTGAAATGGTCTGGTCTGGTCTCATAGAGAACGTATTGAAATGGTCTGGTCTGGTCTCATAGAGAACATATTGAAATGGTCTGGTCTGGTTTCATAGAGAACATATTGAAATGCTCTGGTCTCATAGAGAATGTATTGAAATGGTCTGGTCTGGTTTCATAGAGAACATATTGAAATGGTCTGGTTTCATAGAGAACGTATTGATATGGTCTGGTCTGGTCTCATAGAGAACGTATTGAAATGGTCTGGTTTCATAGAGAACATATTGAAATGGTCTGGTCTCATAGAGAACGTATTGAAACGGTCTGGACTGGTTTCATAGAGAACATATTGAAATGGTCTGGTCTGGTCTCATAGAGAACGTATTGAAATGGTCTGGTCTGGTTTCATAGAGAACATATTGAAATGGTCTGGTCTGGTTTCATAGAGAACGTATTGATATGGTCTGTTCTGGTCTCATAGAGAACGTATTGAAATGTTCTGGTCTCATAGAGAACATATTGAAATGGTCTGGTCTGGTCTCATAGAGAACGTATTGAAATGGTCTGGTCTGGTCTCATAGAGAACATATTGAAATGGTCTGGTCTGGTTTCATAGAGAACATATTGAAATGCTCTGGTCTCATAGAGAACGTATTGAAATGGTCTGGTCTGGTCTCATAGAGAACATATTGAAATGGTCTGGTCTGGTTTCATAGAGAACATATTGAAATGGTATGGTCTGGTCTCATAGAGAATGTATTGATATGGTCTGTTCTGGTCTCATAGAGAACATATTGATATGGTCTGGTCTGGTCTCATAGAGAACATATTGATATGGTATGGTCTGGTCTCATAGAGAACGTATTGATATGGTCTGGTCTGGTCTCATAGAGAACATATTGAAATGGTCTGGTCTGGTCTCATAGAGAACATATTGAAATGGTCTGGTCTCATAGAGAACATATTGAAATGGTCTGGTCTGGTTTCATAGAGAACATATTGATATGGTCTGGTCTGGTCTCATAGAGAACATATTGAAATGGTCTGGTCTGGTCTCATAGAGAACGTATTGAAATGGTCTGGTCTGGTTTCATAGAGAACATATTGAAATGGTCTGGTTTCATAGAGAACGTATTGATATGGTCTGGTCTGGTCTCATAGAGAACGTATTGAAATGGTCTGGTTTCATAGAGAACATATTGAAATGGTCTGGTCTGGTTTCATAGAGAACATATTGAAATGGTCTGGTTTCATAGAGAACGTATTGATATGGTCTGGTCTGGTCTCATAGAGAACGTATTGAAATGGTCTGGTTTCATAGAGAACATATTGAAATGGTCTGGTCGGTTTCATAGAGAACATATTGATATGGTCTGGTCTGGTCTCATAGAGAACATATTGAAATGGTCTGGTCTGGTTTCATAGAGAACATATTGAAATGGTCTGGTCTGGTCTCATAGAGAACGTATTGAAATGGTCTGGTCTGGTTTCATAGAGAACGTATTGAAATGGTCTGGTCTCATAGAGAACATATTGAACTGGTCTGGTCTGGTTTCATAGAGAACGTATTGAAATGGTCTGGTCTGGTTTCATAGAGAACGTATTGATATGGTCTGTTCTGGTCTCATAGAGAACGTATTGAAATGGTCTGGTCTCATAGAGAACATATTGAAATGGTCTGGTCTGGTCTCATAGAGAACGTATTGAAATGGTCTGGTCTGGTTTCATAGAGAACATATTGAAATGCTCTGGTCTCATAGAGAACGTATTGAAATGGTCTGGTCTGGTCTCATAGAGAACATATTGAAATGGTCTGGTCTGGTTTCATAGAGAACATATTGAAATGGTCTGGTCTGGTCTCATAGAGAACATATTGAAATGGTCTGGTCTCATAGAGAACATATTGATATGGTATGGTCTGGTCTCATAGAGAACGTATTGACATGGTCTGGTCTGGTCTCATAGAGAACGTATTGATATGGTCTGGTCTGGTCTCATAGAGAACGTATTGATATGGTCTGGTCTGGTTTCATAGAGAACGTATTGAAATGGTCTGGTCTGGTCTCATAGAGAACATATTGAAATGGTCTGGTCTCATAGAGAACGTATTGATATGGTCTGGTCTGGTCTCATAGAGAACATATTGAAATGGTCTGGTCTGGTCTCATAGAGAACATATTGAAATGGTCTGGTCTCATAGAGAACATATTGAAATGGTCTGGTCTGGTCTCATAGAGAACGTATTGAAATGGTCTAGTCTGGTCTCATAGAGAACATATTGAAATGGTCTGGTTTCATAGAGAACATATTGAAATGGTCTGGTCTGGTCTCATAGAGAACGTATTGAAATGGTCTGGTCTCATAGAGAACGTAGTGAAATGGTCTGGTCTCATAGAGAACATATTGAAATGGTCTGGTCTGGTCTCATAGAGAACATATTGAAATGGTCTGGTCTGGTCTCATAGAGAACGTATTGAAATGGTCAGGTCTGGTCTCATAGAGAACGTAGTGAAATGGTCTGGTCTCATAGAGAACATATTGATATGGTGTAATCACAATTAAATCCAAATGAAGCCTTGTTTTTTTCCCTGGCTGTTCCCCTCTTACAGTATATGTTACCATTTGGATTAGATGGCGATTTGTCATGAGGTTAGATAATGTAAAGCTATTATAGTGTTGAATGTAAAGCTATTAATGTGTTGAATGTAAAGCTATTAATGTGTTGAATGTAAAGCTATTAAAGTGTTGAATGTAAAGCTATTATAGTGTTGAATGTAAAGCTATTATAGTGTTGAATGTAAAGCTATTATAGTGTTGAATGTAAAGCTATTAAAGTGTTGAATGTAAAGCTATTAAAGTGTTGAATGTAAAGCTATTATAGTGTTGAATGTAAAGCTGGTGAGGTGTTGTAATTATTTTTGACTTTGTGTTGTAGCTCTGGGTCTCTCTTTGTCTCCCCTTCTCTCTACCTCTCTGTCTCCCCTTCTCTCTCTCTCTCTGTCTCCCCTTCTCTCTCTCTCTCTGTCGCCCCTTCTCTCTCTCTCTCTCTCTCTCTGTCGCCCCTTCTCTCTACCTCTCTCTCTCTCTGTCTCCCCTTCTCTCTCTCTCTTTGTCTCCCCTTCTCCTCTCTCTCTCTCTCTCTCTCTCTGTCTCTCGCCCCTTCTCTCTACCTCTCTCTCTCTCTGTCTCCCCTTCTCTCTCTCTCTCTGTCTCCCCTTCTCTCTCTCTCTCTCTCTCTCTCTCTGTCTCCCCTTCTCTCTCTGTCTCTGTCTCTCTCTCTCTCTCTCTCTGCCCCTTCTCTCTCTCTCTCTGTCTCTCTGTCTCTCTCTCGTCGCCCCTTCTCTCTCTCTCTCTCTCTCTCTCTCTCTCTTTCTCTGTCTCCCCTTCTCTCTCTCTCTCCCCGTCTCACTATGTCTCTCTCTGTCTCTCTTTCTCTCTCTCTCTGTCTCCCCTTCTCTCTCTCTCTCTTGCTCTCTCTCTGTCTCTCTCTCTCTGTCTCCCCTTATCTCTCTCTCTCTCTCTCTCTCTCTCTCTCTCTCTCTCTTTCTCAATTCAATTCAATTCAATTCAAGGGGCTTTATTGTCATGGGAAACATGTTTTAACAATGCAGAAGCAAGTGAGGTGATAATATACAAAAGTGAAATAAACAATAAAAATTCACAATAAACATTACACATACAGAAGTTTCTAAACAATAAAGATATTACAAATGTCATATTACATATATATACAGTGTTGTAACAATGTACAAATGGTTAAAATCTCTCTCTCTCTCTCTTTCTCTCCCTCATCTATATTTCCCTCTGTCTCCTACTGTTGTGTTGACACCAGACAGACAAGGCCAGGCACTTTGCAAATCAACTGTGGAAGCACTTCAAGGCCTCAGGTCAAGTTTGTGTATAACAGCTGAAATTCCATTGCGTCCGAGTCTCTCTTTTGTCACGTTTCTTTTGTCATCTCTCTCTCTCTCTCTCTCTCTCTCTCTCTCTCTCTCTCTCTCTCTCTCTGTCTCTCTCTCTCTCTCTCTCTCTCTCTCTCTCTCTCTCTCTCTCTCTCTCTCTCTCTCTCTCTGTCTCTCTCTCTCTCTCTCTCTCTCTCTCTGTCTCTCTCTCTCTCTCTCTCTCGTCTCTCTCTCTGCTCTCTCTGTCTCTCTGTCTCTCTCTGTCTCTCTCTCTCTGTCTCTCTCTCTCTCTCTCTCTCTCTCTCTCTCTCTCTCTCTGTCTCTCTCCCTCCAACTCTTTCTTTCTTTCTATCCCGGCCGTCTCTAACGTTTCCACAGAAAGAGATGAGGGGCTCAACCGCCTCAATAATGACCTCCTTTTCACCCCCCCCCCTCTCCCTTCCTCAACGTGTCCTGAGCAACTTTCTCCAAACTCCTTTCTCTAGGCTCTTGTGAAGCGATGAAAGAGAAACTAACCAGCATGTCAGGAGAACTCAGCTGCCTAGCAACGGGGCCACAGTTGAACTGTGCTTTGCTTCAGGTCTTGAGTAATGGAAATTGACAACGTTAAGCCCAGTCACAAGTGTTGTTTGTCACCTCTTAAATGCAAAAGAAAACTACTTGTTTTGTCCAAGGTATTTGGCATGATTGATGTCTTAGAGCCACAATGACATCATTCATTTCCTCCTTGTGTTTCTGCCTGGATTGATGTCATATCTTTTCATGGTTTAGGGTTAGGGTTAGGGTTAATATTTAATGTTCTGGAGGAGCATGAAAACGCCTTGGCTTTTCATCTGTGAGCAGATGACAGCGAGAGGACGGGAGAAGGGAGGAGAGGAGAGGACAGGAGAGGAGAGGTGATAAGAGGAGAGGATAGGAGAGGAAATGAAAGGTGATAAGAGGAGAGGATGAGAGAGTTAGAGGTGATAAGAGGAGAGGATGGCAGAGAGGGGAGGTGAGGTGAGGAGAGGAGAGGAGAGGAGAGGAGAGGAGAGGAGAGGAGAGGAGAGGAGAGGAGAGGAGAGGAGAGGAGAGGAGGAGGAGAGGAGAGGAGAGGAGAGGAGGGAGAGGAGAGGAGGGAGGAGAGGAGAGGAGAGAGGAGGAGAGGAGGAGGAGAGGAGGGGAGGAGAGGAGAGGAGAGGATGGGAGAGGATAGGTGATAAGAGGAGAGAGGAGAGGATGGTAGAAGGGAGGAGAGGAGAGGACAGGAGAGGAGAGGACGGGAGAAGGGAGGAGAGGAGAGGGGAGGGGATGGGAGAGGATGGGAGAGGATGGGAGAGGACGTTCTTTGGTTTTTGATTTTTATTGCGTACTTGTTTTATTAATTCACCTTACCACCAAGCCCACTTTGGAGAATTTTGAAGAATAAATGTCCGTGCCAAATAGAACCCAATGCTTCAATAAAGCAAGCAACGTTTTTGCCTTGTTTTTTAGTGGGTGTGTTAATTCATGTGTGTAAGGTGTATATATGGTCAGTAGTGTGAATTTAACATTTACTTATTAGTTCTTTCTTGTAGAAAGTTTAGAATTCTTGAATTCAAAATGCTACAGAACACTTTTTCCAAGTTGCTGTTTAAGCAAATTCCCCTGTAATTATCGGGGTCTGATTTGTCTCCACTTTTGTGGATCAGGGAGAGGAGCCTCAGGAAAGCAGACAGAAATGTATACCATATTGAACATTTTTATTACAGAATTTTGCAACTCAGGTGTTTTTCAAGATTTGAGATTTTCATTTAGTTCTTGTTGAATTATTGGGTAATCTAATTAATTTGGGTTGTTTTAAATTGACTGATTCAAGGATGTTGAATTATTCTTGAATTTCTAGTTGGTTATTTTGTAAGTCTTTTTGTGGGATGTTCATGTATAGATTATCAAATAATTGTTTTCCAAAATCCTTCATCTTGTATGGCTAATTATTGCGGCTTTGTTGTGCTTAAATCATTCCATATGTCCCAGAACTTATTTTGGTCAATTGCGTTTTCATTTTCCTCAAGTGTCTTACTTACTGGTATAATTCGATGTCTTGCGTTTAAGTGTATGTTTCTACTGTTTCAGAGTTTCAAATTATTCATAGTGTAGCTCTGGGTTGTTTTGCTGCTTATCGAGGCTGAATGAATTGTTTTGCTGCCAGACAAGGCTCCGCTGATAGCCAGGTGTAGTGGTGGTAAGGTGTCGGGACAGCTTTATGAGGGGCCCTAACAATTTGTGGGCACCTCTTGTTGCCGTTATAGTGTACAGTTTTTTTTAGTTTCGCCCACAAAGATTGACATGCTGAAATTGCCACTGCTAAAGGGTCCCCTCTGATTCTTCCGTTAAGCATGTACAGGCCTAAGGCTCGACAGAGATGCACTAACTCATTCCTGTTTTTGTTCAGTATTTGGTCAGGACTATTTCTATTATTTATAATAGGGCTACTGTACAAGGAGGGGTGTCCAAATATGTGGTGGTTACCTCCCACATCAGTGCAGTCAGGCTCAGAACCTGTTCAAACATTGTAATCTCTACCGAGAAGCACTTTACCCTCTGCCTGAAATTGAATGATTGCTGTTAGGAGATGCCAAAAAACGGATCATCATAATAGGACGACTCTGAAGGAGCAATATCTATAATCCCATTAAATAAACACTGAGAAATGGGCCATCCCTTTAATATAGAGGAGACCATGTTAACTAAACACTGAGAAATGGGCTATCCCTTTAATATAGAGGAGACCATGTTAACTAAACACTGAGAAATGGGCTATCCCTTTAATATAGAGGAGACCATGTTAACTAAACACTGAGAAATGGGCTATCCCTTTAATATAGAGGAGACCATGTTAACTAAACACTGAGAAATGGGCTATCCCTTTAATATAGAGGAGACCATGTTAACTAAACACTGAGAAATGGGCTATCCCTTTAATATAGAGGATACCATGTTAACTAAACACTGGGAAATGGGCTATCCCTTTAATATAGAGGAGACCATGTTAACTAAACACTGAGAAATGGGCTATCCCTTTAATATAGAGGAGACCATGTTAACTAAACACTGGGAAATGGGCTATCCCTTTAATATAGAGGAGACCATGTTAAACTAAACACTGAGAAATGGGCTATCCCTTTAATATAGAGGAGACCATGTTAACTAAACACTGAGAAATGGGCTATCCCTTTAATATAGAGGAGACCATGTTAACTAAACACTGAGAAATGGGATATCCCTTTAATATAGAGGGGACCATCTTAACTAAACACTGGGAAATGGGCTATCCCTTTAATATAGAGGAGACCATGTTAACTAAACACTGAGAAATGGGCTATCCCTTTAATATAGAGGAGACCATGTTAACTAAACACTGAGAAATGGGCTATCCCTTTAATATAGAGGAGACCATGTTAACTAAACACTGAGAAATGGGCTATCCCTTTAATATAGAGGCTACCATGTTAACTAAACACTGAGAAATGGGCTATCCCTTTAATATAGAGGAGACCATGTTAACTAAACACTGAGAAATGGGCTATCCCTTTAATATAGAGGAGACCATGTTAACTAAACACTGAGAAATGGGCTATCCCTTTAATATAGAGGAGACCATGTTAACTAAACACTGAGAAATGGGCTATCCCTTTAATATAGAGGATACCATGTTAACTAAACACTGAGAAATGGGCTATCCCTTTAATATAGAGGAGACCATGTTAACTAAACACTGAGAAATGGGCTATCCCTTTAATATAGAGGAGACCATGTTAACTAAACACTGAGAAATGGGCTATCCCTTTAATATAGAGGAGACCATGTTAACTAAACACTGAGAAATGGGCTATCCCTTTAATATAGAGGGGACCATGTTAACTAAACACTGGGAAATGGGCTATCCCTTTAATATAGAGGAGACCATGTTAACTAAACACTGAGAAATGGGGTATCCCTTTAATATAGAGGAGACCATGTTAACTAAACACTGGGAAATGGGCTATCCCTTTAATATAGAGGAGACCATGTTAACTAAACACTGAGAAATGGGATATCCCTTTAATATAGAGGGGACCATCTTAACTAAACACTGGGAAATGGGCTATCCCTTTAATATAGAGGAGACCATGTTAACTAAACACTGAGAAATGGGCTATCCCTTTAATATAGAGGAGACCATGTTAACTAAACACTGAGAAATGGGCTATCCCTTTAATATAGAGGAGACCATGTTAACTAAACACTGAGAAATGGGCTATCCCTTTAATATAGAGGCTACCATGTTAACTAAACACTGAGAAATGGGCTATCCCTTTAATATAGAGGGGACCATGTTAACTAAACACTGAGAAATGGGCTATCCCTTTAATATAGAGGAGACCATGTTAACTAAACACTGAGAAATGGGCTATCCCTTTAATATAGAGGAGACCATGTTAACTAAACACTGAGAAATGGGCTATCCCTTTAATATAGAGGAGACCATGTTAACTAAACACTGAGAAATGGGCTATCCCTTTAATATAGAGGAGACCATGTTAACTAAACACTGAGAAATGGGCTATCCCTTTAATATAGAGGAGACCATGTTAACTAAACACTGAGAAATGGGCTATCCCTTTAATATAGAGGAGACCATGTTAACTAAACACTGAGAAATGGGCTATCCCTTTAATATAGAGGAGACCATGTTAACTAAACACTGAGAAATGGGCTATCCCTTTAATATAGAGGAGACCATGTTAACTAAACACTGAGAAATGGGCTATCCCTTTAATATAGAGGAGACCATGTTAACTAAACACTGAGAAATGGGCTATCCCTTTAATATAGAGGATACCATGTTAACTAAACACTGAGAAATGGGCTATCCCTTTAATATAGAGGGGACCATGTTAACTAAACACTGAGAAATGGGCTATCCCTTTAATATAGAGGAGACCATGTTAACTAAACACTGAGAAATGGGCTATCCCTTTAATATAGAGGAGACCATGTTAACTAAACACTGAGAAATGGGCTATCCCTTTAATATAGAGGAGACCATGTTAACTAAACACTGAGAAATGGGCTATCCCTTTAATATAGAGGAGACCATGTTAACTAAACACTGAGAAATGGGCTATCCCTTTAATATAGAGGGGACCATGTTAACTAAACACTGGGAAATGGGCTATCCCTTTAATATAGAGGAGACCATGTTAACTAAACACTGAGAAATGGGCTATCCCTTTAATATAGAGGAGACCATGTTAACTAAACACTGGGAAATGGGCTATCCCTTTAATATAGAGGAGACCATGTTAACTAAACACTGAGAAATGGGATATCCCTTTAATATAGAGGGGACCATCTTAACTAAACACTGGGAAATGGGCTATCCCTTTAATATAGAGGAGACCATGTTAACTAAACACTGAGAAATGGGCTATCCCTTTAATATAGAGGAGACCATGTTAACTAAACACTGAGAAATGGGCTATCCCTTTAATATAGAGGAGACCATGTTAACTAAACACTGAGAAATGGGCTATCCCTTTAATATAGAGGCTACCATGTTAACTAAACACTGAGAAATGGGCTATCCCTTTAATATAGAGGGGACCATGTTAACTAAACACTGAGAAATGGGCTATCCCTTTAATATAGAGGAGACCATGTTAACTAAACACTGAGAAATGGGCTATCCCTTTAATATAGAGGAGACCATGTTAACTAAACACTGAGAAATGGGCTATCCCTTTAATATAGAGGAGACCATGTTAACTAAACACTGAGAAATGGGCTATCCCTTTAATATAGAGGGGACCATGTTAACTAAACACTGGGAAATGGGCTATCCCTTTAATATAGAGGAGACCATGTTAACTAAACACTGAGAAATGGGCTATCCCTTTAATATAGAGGAGACCATGTTAACTAAACACTGAGAAATGGGCTATCCCTTTAATATAGAGGAGACCATGTTAACTAAACACTGAGAAATGGGCTATCCCTTTAATATAGAGGCTACCATGTTAACTAAACACTGAGAAATGGGCTATCCCTTTAATATAGAGGAGACCATGTTAACTAAACACTGAGAAATGGGCTATCCCTTTAATATAGAGGAGACCATGTTAACTAAACACTGAGAAATGGGCTATCCCTTTAATATAGAGGGAGACCATGTTAACTAAACACTGAGAAATGGGCTATCCCTTTAATATAGAGGAGACCATGTTAACTAAACACTGAGAAATGGGCTATCCCTTTAATATAGAGGAGACCATGTTAACTAAACACTGAGAAATGGGCTATCCCTTTAATATAGAGGAGACCATGTTAACTAAACACTGAGAAATGGGCTATCCCTTTAATATAGAGGAGACCATGTTAACTAAACACTGAGAAATGGGCTATCCCTTTAATATAGAGGAGACCATGTTAACTAAACACTGAGAAATGGGCTATCCCTTTAATATAGAGGAGACCATGTTAACTAAACACTGAGAAATGGGCTATCCCTTTAATATAGAGGAGACCATGTTAACTAAACACTGAGAAATGGGCTATCCCTTTAATATAGAGGAGACCATGTTAACTAAACACTGAGAAATGGGCTATCCCTTTAATATAGAGGAGACCATGTTAACTAAACACTGAGAAATGGGCTATCCCTTTAATATAGAGGAGACCATGTTAACTAAACACTGAGAAATGGGCTATCCCTTTAATATAGAGGAGACCATGTTAACTAAACACTGAGAAATGGGCTATCCCTTTAATATAGAGGAGACCATGTTAACTAAACACTGAGAAATGGGCTATCCCTTTAATATAGAGGATACCATGTTAACTAAACACTGGGAAATGGGCTATCCCTTTAATATAGAGGAGACCATGTTAACTAAACACTGAGAAATGGGCTATCCCTTTAATATAGAGGAGACCATGTTAACTAAACACTGAGAAATGGGCTATCCCTTTAATATAGAGGAGACCATGTTAACTAAACACTGAGAAATGGGCTATCCCTTTAATATAGAGGAGACCATGTTAACTAAACACTGAGAAATGGGCTATCCCTTTAATATAGAGGAGACCATGTTAACTAAACACTGAGAAATGGGCTATCCCTTTAATATAGAGGAGACCATGTTAACTAAACACTGAGAAATGGGCTATCCCTTTAATATAGAGGAGACCATGTTAACTAAACACTGAGAAATGGGCTATCCCTTTAATATAGAGGGACCATGTTAACTAAACACTGAGAAATGGGCTATCCCTTTAATATAGAGGAGACCATGTTAACTAAACACTGAGAAATGGGCTATCCCTTTAATATAGAGGAGACCATGTTAACTAAACACTGAGAAATGGGCTATCCCTTTAATATAGAGGAGACCATGTTAACTAAACACTGAGAAATGGGCTATCCCTTTAATATAGAGGAGACCATGTTAACTAAACACTGAGAAATGGGCTATCCCTTTAATATAGAGGAGACCATGTTAACTAAACACTGAGAAATGGGCTATCCCTTTAATATAGAGGAGACCATGTTAACTAAACACTGAGAAATGGGCTATCCCTTTAATATAGAGGAGACCATGTTAACTAAACACTGAGAAATGGGCTATCCCTTTAATATAGAGGAGACCATGTTAACTAAACACTGAGAAATGGGCTATCCCTTTAATATAGAGGAGACCATGTTAACTAAACACTGAGAAATGGGCTATCCCTTTAATATAGAGGGGACCATGTTAACTAAACACTGAGAAATGGGCTATCCCTTTAATATAGAGGAGACCATGTTAACTAAACACTGAGAAATGGGCTATCCCTTTAATATAGAGGAGACCATGTTAACTAAACACTGAGAAATGGGCTATCCCTTTAATATAGAGGAGACCATGTTAACTAAACACTGAGAAATGGGCTATCCCTTTAATATAGAGGAGACCATGTTAACTAAACACTGAGAAATGGGCTATCCCTTTAATATAGAGGAGACCATGTTAACTAAACACTGAGAAATGGGCTATCCCTTTAATATAGAGGAGACCATGTTAACTAAACACTGAGAAATGGGCTATCCCTTTAATATAGAGGAGACCATGTTAACTAAACACTGAGAAATGGGCTATCCCTTTAATATAGAGGAGACCATGTTAACTAAACACTGAGAAATGGGCTATCCCTTTAATATAGAGGAGACCATGTTAACTAAACACTGAGAAATGGGCTATCCCTTTAATATAGAGGAGACCATGTTAACTAAACACTGAGAAATGGGCTATCCCTTTAATATAGAGGAGACCATGTTAACTAAACACTGAGAAATGGGCTATCCCTTTAATATAGAGGAGACCATGTTAACTAAACACTGAGAAATGGGCTATCCCTTTAATATAGAGGAGACCATGTTAACTAAACACTGAGAAATGGGCTATCCCTTTAATATAGAGGAGACCATGTTAACTAAACACTGAGAAATGGGCTATCCCTTTAATATAGAGGAGACCATGTTAACTAAACACTGAGAAATGGGCTATCCCTTTAATATAGAGGAGACCATGTTAACTAAACACTGAGAAATGGGCTATCCCTTTAATATAGAGGAGACCATGTTAACTAAACACTGAGAAATGGGCTATCCCTTTAATATAGAGGAGACCATGTTAACTAAACACTGAGAAATGGGCTATCCCTTTAATATAGAGGAGACCATGTTAACTAAACACTGAGAAATGGGCTATCCCTTTAATATAGAGGAGACCATGTTAACTAAACACTGAGAAATGGGCTATCCCTTTAATATAGAGGAGACCATGTTAACTAAACACTGAGAAATGGGCTATCCCTTTAATATAGAGGAGACCATGTTAACTAAACACTGAGAAATGGGCTATCCCTTTAATATAGAGGAGACCATGTTAACTAAACACTGAGAAATGGGCTATCCCTTTAATATAGAGGGGACCATGTTAACTAAACACTGAGAAATGGGCTATCCCTTTAATATAGAGGAGACCATGTTAACTAAACACTGAGAAATGGGCTATCCCTTTAATATAGAGGAGACCATGTTAACTAAACACTGGGAAATGGGCTATCCCTTTAATATAGAGGAGACCATGTTAACTAAACACTGAGAAATGGGCTATCCCTTTAATATAGAGGGGACCATGTTAACTAAACACTGAGAAATGGGCTATCCCTTTAATATAGAGGAGACCATGTTAACTAAACACTGAGAAATGGGCTATCCCTTTAATATAGAGGAGACCATGTTAACTAAACACTGAGAAATGGGCTATCCCTTTAATATAGAGGAGACCATGTTAACTAAACACTGAGAAATGGGCTATCCCTTTAATATAGAGGATACCATGTTAACTAAACACTGAGAAATGGGCTATCCCTTTAATATAGAGGGGACCATGTTAACTAAACACTGAGAAATGGGCTATCCCTTTAATATAGAGGAGACCATGTTAACTAAACACTGAGAAATGGGCTATCCCTTTAATATAGAGGAGACCATGTTAACTAAACACTGAGAAATGGGCTATCCCTTTAATATAGAGGAGACCATGTTAACTAAACACTGAGAAATGGGCTATCCCTTTAATATAGAGGAGACCATGTTAACTAAACACTGAGAAATGGGCTATCCCTTTAATATAGAGGAGACCATGTTAACTAAACACTGAGAAATGGGCTATCCCTTTAATATAGAGGAGACCATGTTAACTAAACACTGAGAAATGGGCTATCCCTTTAATATAGAGGAGACCATGTTAACTAAACACTGAGAAATGGGCTATCCCTTTAATATAGAGGAGACCATGTTAACTAAACACTGAGAAATGGGCTATCCCTTTAATATAGAGGGGACCATGTTAACTAAACACTGGGAAATGGGCTATCCCTTTAATATAGAGGAGACCATGTTAACTAAACACTGAGAAATGGGGTATCCCTTTAATATAGAGGAGACCATGTTAACTAAACACTGGGAAATGGGCTATCCCTTTAATATAGAGGAGACCATGTTAACTAAACACTGAGAAATGGGATATCCCTTTAATATAGAGGGGACCATGTTAACTAAACACTGGGAAATGGGCTATCCCTTTAATATAGAGGAGACCATGTTAACTAAACACTGAGAAATGGGCTATCCCTTTAATATAGAGGAGACCATGTTAAACTAAACACTGAGAAATGGGCTATCCCTTTAATATAGAGGAGACCATGTTAACTAAACACTGAGAAATGGGCTATCCCTTTAATATAGAGGCTACCATGTTAACTAAACACTGAGAAATGGGCTATCCCTTTAATATAGAGGGGACCATGTTAACTAAACACTGAGAAATGGGCTATCCCTTTAATATAGAGGAGACCATGTTAACTAAACACTGAGAAATGGGCTATCCCTTTAATATAGAGGAGACCATGTTAACTAAACACTGAGAAATGGGCTATCCCTTTAATATAGAGGAGACCATGTTAACTAAACACTGAGAAATGGGCTATCCCTTTAATATAGAGGAGACCATGTTAACTAAACACTGAGAAATGGGCTATCCCTTTAATATAGAGGAGACCATGTTAACTAAACACTGAGAAATGGGCTATCCCTTTAATATAGAGGAGACCATGTTAACTAAACACTGAGAAATGGGCTATCCCTTTAATATAGAGGAGACCATGTTAACTAAACACTGAGAAATGGGCTATCCCTTTAATATAGAGGAGACCATGTTAACTAAACACTGAGAAATGGGCTATCCCTTTAATATAGAGGAGACCATGTTAACTAAACACTGAGAAATGGGCTATCCCTTTAATATAGAGGAGACCATGTTAACTAAACACTGAGAAATGGGCTATCCCTTTAATATAGAGGAGACCATGTTAACTAAACACTGAGAAATGGGCTATCCCTTTAATATAGAGGAGACCATGTTAACTAAACACTGAGAAATGGGCTATCCCTTTAATATAGAGGAGACCATGTTAACTAAACACTGAGAAATGGGCTATCCCTTTAATATAGAGGAGACCATGTTAACTAAACACTGAGAAATGGGCTATCCCTTTAATATAGAGGAGACCATGTTAACTAAACACTGAGAAATGGGCTATCCCTTTAATATAGAGGAGACCATGTTAACTAAACACTGAGAAATGGGCTATCCCTTTAATATAGAGGAGACCATGTTAACTAAACACTGAGAAATGGGCTATCCCTTTAATATAGAGGGACCATGTTAACTAAACACTGAGAAATGGGCTATCCCTTTAATATAGAGGAGACCATGTTAACTAAACACTGAGAAATGGGCTATCCCTTTAATATAGAGGAGACCATGTTAACTAAACACTGGAAATGGGCTATCCCTTTAATATAGAGGAGACCATGTTAACTAAACACTGAGAAATGGGATATCCCTTTAATATAGAGGGACCATGTTAACTAAACACTGGGAAATGGGCTATCCCTTTAATATAGAGGAGACCATGTTAACTAAACACTGAGAAATGGGCTATCCCTTTAATATAGAGGAGACCATGTTAACTAAACACTGAGAAATGGGCTATCCCTTTAATATAGAGGAGACCATGTTAACTAAACACTGAGAAATGGGCTATCCCTTTAATATAGAGGAGACCATGTTAACTAAACACTGAGAAATGGGCTATCCCTTTAATATAGAGGGACCATGTTAACTAAACACTGAGAAATGGGCTATCCCTTTAATATAGAGGAGACCATGTTAACTAAACACTGAGAAATGGGCTATCCCTTTAATATAGAGGAGACCATGTTAACTAAACACTGAGAAATGGGCTATCCCTTTAATATAGAGGAGACCATGTTAACTAAACACTGAGAAATGGGCTATCCCTTTAATATAGAGGAGACCATGTTAACTAAACACTGAGAAATGGGCTATCCCTTTAATATAGAGGAGACCATGTTAACTAAACACTGAGAAATGGGCTATCCCTTTAATATAGAGGAGACCATGTTAACTAAACACTGAGAAATGGGCTATCCCTTTAATATAGAGGAGACCATGTTAACTAAACACTGAGAAATGGGCTATCCCTTTAATATAGAGGAGACCATGTTAACTAAACACTGAGAAATGGGCTATCCCTTTAATATAGAGGGACCATGTTAACTAAACACTGAGAAATGGGCTATCCCTTTAATATAGAGGAGACCATGTTAACTAAACACTGAGAAATGGGCTATCCCTTTAATATAGAGGAGACCATGTTAACTAAACACTGAGAAATGGGCTATCCCTTTAATATAGAGGAGACCATGTTAACTAAACACTGAGAAATGGGCTATCCCTTTAATATAGAGGAGACCATGTTAACTAAACACTGAGAAATGGGCTATCCCTTTAATATAGAGGGGACCATGTTAACTAAACACTGAGAAATGGGCTATCCCTTTAATATAGAGGAGACCATGTTAACTAAACACTGAGAAATGGGCTATCCCTTTAATATAGAGGAGACCATGTTAACTAAACACTGAGAAATGGGCTATCCCTTTAATATAGAGGAGACCATGTTAACTAAACACTGAGAAATGGGCTATCCCTTTAATATAGAGGGACCATGTTAACTAAACACTGAGAAATGGGCTATCCCTTTAATATAGAGGAGACCATGTTAACTAAACACTGAGAAATGGGCTATCCCTTTAATATAGAGGAGACCATGTTAACTAAACACTGAGAAATGGGCTATCCCTTTAATATAGAGGAGACCATGTTAACTAAACACTGAGAAATGGGCTATCCCTTTAATATAGAGGAGACCATGTTAACTAAACACTGAGAAATGGGCTATCCCTTTAATATAGAGGAGACCATGTTAACTAAACACTGAGAAATGGGCTATCCCTTTAATATAGAGGAGACCATGTTAACTAAACACTGAGAAATGGGCTATCCCTTTAATATAGAGGAGACCATGTTAACTAAACACTGAGAAATGGGCTATCCCTTTAATATAGAGGAGACCATGTTAACTAAACACTGAGAAATGGGCTATCCCTTTAATATAGAGGAGACCATGTTAACTAAACACTGAGAAATGGGCTATCCCTTTAATATAGAGGAGACCATGTTAACTAAACACTGAGAAATGGGCTATCCCTTTAATATAGAGGAGACCATGTTAACTAAACACTGAGAAATGGGCTATCCCTTTAATATAGAGGAGACCATGTTAACTAAACACTGAGAAATGGGCTATCCCTTTAATATAGAGGAGACCATGTTAACTAAACACTGAGAAATGGGCTATCCCTTTAATATAGAGGAGACCATGTTAACTAAACACTGAGAAATGGGCTATCCCTTTAATATAGAGGAGACCATGTTAACTAAACACTGAGAAATGGGCTATCCCTTTAATATAGAGGAGACCATGTTAACTAAACACTGAGAAATGGGCTATCCCTTTAATATAGAGGAGACCATGTTAACTAAACACTGAGAAATGGGCTATCCCTTTAATATAGAGGAGACCATGTTAACTAAACACTGAGAAATGGGCTATCCCTTTAATATAGAGGAGACCATGTTAACTAAACACTGAGAAATGGGCTATCCCTTTAATATAGAGGAGACCATGTTAACTAAACACTGAGAAATGGGCTATCCCTTTAATATAGAGGAGACCATGTTAACTAAACACTGAGAAATGGGCTATCCCTTTAATATAGAGGAGACCATGTTAACTAAACACTGAGAAATGGGCTATCCCTTTAATATAGAGGAGACCATGTTAACTAAACACTGAGAAATGGGCTATCCCTTTAATATAGAGGAGACCATGTTAACTAAACACTGAGAAATGGGCTATCCCTTTAATATAGAGGAGACCATGTTAACTAAACACTGAGAAATGGGCTATCCCTTTAATATAGAGGAGACCATGTTAACTAAACACTGAGAAATGGGCTATCCCTTTAATATAGAGGGAGACCATGTTAACTAAACACTGAGAAATGGGCTATCCCTTTAATATAGAGGAGACCATGTTAACTAAACACTGAGAAATGGGCTATCCCTTTAATATAGAGGAGACCATGTTAACTAAACACTGAGAAATGGGCTATCCCTTTAATATAGAGGAGACCATGTTAACTAAACACTGAGAAATGGGCTATCCCTTTAATATAGAGGAGACCATGTTAACTAAACACTGAGAAATGGGCTATCCCTTTAATATAGAGGAGACCATGTTAACTAAACACTGAGAAATGGGCTATCCCTTTAATATAGAGGAGACCATGTTAACTAAACACTGAGAAATGGGCTATCCCTTTAATATAGAGGAGACCATGTTAACTAAACACTGAGAAATGGGCTATCCCTTTAATATAGAGGAGACCATGTTAACTAAACACTGAGAAATGGGCTATCCCTTTAATATAGAGGAGACCATGTTAACTAAACACTGAGAAATGGGCTATCCCTTTAATATAGAGGAGACCATGTTAACTAAACACTGAGAAATGGGCTATCCCTTTAATATAGAGGAGACCATGTTAACTAAACACTGAGAAATGGGCTATCCCTTTAATATAGAGGAGACCATGTTAACTAAACACTGAGAAATGGGCTATCCCTTTAATATAGAGGAGACCATGTTAACTAAACACTGAGAAATGGGCTATCCCTTTAATATAGAGGAGACCATGTTAACTAAACACTGAGAAATGGGCTATCCCTTTAATATAGAGGAGACCATGTTAACTAAACACTGAGAAATGGGCTATCCCTTTAATATAGAGGAGACCATGTTAACTAAACACTGAGAAATGGGCTATCCCTTTAATATAGAGGAGACCATGTTAACTAAACACTGAGAAATGGGCTATCCCTTTAATATAGAGGAGACCATGTTAACTAAACACTGAGAAATGGGCTATCCCTTTAATATAGAGGAGACCATGTTAACTAAACACTGAGAAATGGGCTATCCCTTTAATATAGAGGAGACCATGTTAACTAAACACTGAGAAATGGGCTATCCCTTTAATATAGAGGAGACCATGTTAACTAAACACTGAGAAATGGGCTATCCCTTTAATATAGAGGAGACCATGTTAACTAAACACTGAGAAATGGGCTATCCCTTTAATATAGAGGAGACCATGTTAACTAAACACTGAGAAATGGGCTATCCCTTTAATATAGAGGAGACCATGTTAACTAAACACTGAGAAATGGGCTATCCCTTTAATATAGAGGAGACCATGTTAACTAAACACTGAGAAATGGGCTATCCCTTTAATATAGAGGAGACCATGTTAACTAAACACTGAGAAATGGGCTATCCCTTTAATATAGAGGAGACCATGTTAACTAAACACTGAGAAATGGGCTATCCCTTTAATATAGAGGAGACCATGTTAACTAAACACTGAGAAATGGGCTATCCCTTTAATATAGAGGAGACCATGTTAACTAAACACTGAGAAATGGGCTATCCCTTTAATATAGAGGAGACCATGTTAACTAAACACTGAGAAATGGGCTATCCCTTTAATATAGAGGAGACCATGTTAACTAAACACTGAGAAATGGGCTATCCCTTTAATATAGAGGAGACCATGTTAACTAAACACTGAGAAATGGGCTATCCCTTTAATATAGAGGAGACCATGTTAACTAAACACTGAGAAATGGGCTATCCCTTTAATATAGAGGAGACCATGTTAACTAAACACTGAGAAATGGGCTATCCCTTTAATATAGAGGAGACCATGTTAACTAAACACTGAGAAATGGGCTATCCCTTTAATATAGAGGAGACCATGTTAACTAAACACTGAGAAATGGGCTATCCCTTTAATATAGAGGAGACCATGTTAACTAAACACTGAGAAATGGGCTATCCCTTTAATATAGAGGAGACCATGTTAACTAAACACTGAGAAATGGGCTATCCCTTTAATATAGAGGAGACCATGTTAACTAAACACTGAGAAATGGGCTATCCCTTTAATATAGAGGAGACCATGTTAACTAAACACTGAGAAATGGGCTATCCCTTTAATATAGAGGAGACCATGTTAACTAAACACTGAGAAATGGGCTATCCCTTTAATATAGAGGAGACCATGTTAACTAAACACTGAGAAATGGGCTATCCCTTTAATATAGAGGAGACCATGTTAACTAAACACTGAGAAATGGGCTATCCCTTTAATATAGAGGAGACCATGTTAACTAAACACTGAGAAATGGGCTATCCCTTTAATATAGAGGCTACCATGTTAACTAAACACTGAGAAATGGGCTATCCCTTTAATATAGAGGGGACCATGTTAACTAAACACTGAGAAATGGGCTATCCCTTTAATATAGAGGAGACCATGTTAACTAAACACTGAGAAATGGGGTATCCCTTTAATATAGAGGAGACCATGTTAACTAAACACTGGGAAATGGGCTATCCCTTTAATATAGAGGAGACCATGTTAACTAAACACTGAGAAATGGGATATCCCTTTAATATAGAGGGGACCATGTTAACTAAACACTGGGAAATGGGCTATCCCTTTAATATAGAGGAGACCATGTTAACTAAACACTGAGAAATGGGCTATCCCTTTAATATAGAGGAGACCATGTTAAACTAAACACTGAGAAATGGGCTATCCCTTTAATATAGAGGAGACCATGTTAACTAAACACTGAGAAATGGGCTATCCCTTTAATATAGAGGCTACCATGTTAACTAAACACTGAGAAATGGGCTATCCCTTTAATATAGAGGGGACCATGTTAACTAAACACTGAGAAATGGGCTATCCCTTTAATATAGAGGAGACCATGTTAACTAAACACTGAGAAATGGGCTATCCCTTTAATATAGAGGAGACCATGTTAACTAAACACTGAGAAATGGGCTATCCTTTAATATAGAGGAGACCATGTTAACTAAACACTGAGAAATGGGCTATCCCTTTAATATAGAGGAGACCATGTTAACTAAACACTGAGAAATGGGCTATCCCTTTAATATAGAGGAGACCATGTTAACTAAACACTGAGAAATGGGCTATCCCTTTAATATAGAGGAGACCATGTTAACTAAACACTGAGAAATGGGCTATCCCTTTAATATAGAGGAGACCATGTTAACTAAACACTGAGAAATGGGCTATCCCTTTAATATAGAGGAGACCATGTTAACTAAACACTGAGAAATGGGCTATCCCTTTAATATAGAGGAGACCATGTTAACTAAACACTGAGAAATGGGCTATCCCTTTAATATAGAGGAGACCATGTTAACTAAACACTGAGAAATGGGCTATCCCTTTAATATAGAGGAGACCATGTTAACTAAACACTGAGAAATGGGCTATCCCTTTAATATAGAGGAGACCATGTTAACTAAACACTGAGAAATGGGCTATCCCTTTAATATAGAGGAGACCATGTTAACTAAACACTGAGAAATGGGCTATCCCTTTAATATAGAGGGGACCATGTTAACTAAACACTGAGAAATGGGCTATCCCTTTAATATAGAGGAGACCATGTTAACTAAACACTGAGAAATGGGCTATCCCTTTAATATAGAGGAGACCATGTTAACTAAACACTGGGAAATGGGCTATCCCTTTAATATAGAGGAGACCATGTTAACTAAACACTGAGAAATGGGCTATCCCTTTAATATAGAGGGGACCATGTTAACTAAACACTGAGAAATGGGCTATCCCTTTAATATAGAGGAGACCATGTTAACTAAACACTGAGAAATGGGCTATCCCTTTAATATAGAGGAGACCATGTTAACTAAACACTGAGAAATGGGCTATCCCTTTAATATAGAGGAGACCATGTTAACTAAACACTGAGAAATGGGCTATCCCTTTAATATAGAGGAGACCATGTTAACTAAACACTGAGAAATGGGCTATCCCTTTAATATAGAGGAGACCATGTTAACTAAACACTGAGAAATGGGCTATCCCTTTAATATAGAGGAGACCATGTTAACTAAACACTGAGAAATGGGCTATCCCTTTAATATAGAGGAGACCATGTTAACTAAACACTGAGAAATGGGCTATCCCTTTAATATAGAGGGGACCATGTTAACTAAACACTGAGAAATGGGCTATCCCTTTAATATAGAGGAGACCATGTTAACTAAACACTGAGAAATGGGCTATCCCTTTAATATAGAGGAGACCATGTTAACTAAACACTGAGAAATGGGCTATCCCTTTAATATAGAGGAGACCATGTTAACTAAACACTGGGAAATGGGCTATCCCTTTAATATAGAGGAGACCATGTTAACTAAACACTGAGAAATGGGCTATCCCTTTAATATAGAGGAGACCATGTTAACTAAACACTGACAAATGGGCTATCCCTTTAATATAGAGGAGACCATGTTAACTAAACACTGAGAAATGGGCTATCCCTTTAATATAGAGGATACCATGTTAACTAAACACTGGGAAATGGGCTATCCCTTTAATATAGAGGAGACCATGTTAACTAAACACTGAGAAATGGGCTATCCCTTTAATATAGAGGAGACCATGTTAACTAAACACTGAGAAATGGGCTATCCCTTTAATATAGAGGAGACCATGTTAACTAAACACTGAGAAATGGGCTATCCCTTTAATATAGAGGAGACCATGTTAACTAAACACTGAGAAATGGGCTATCCCTTTAATATAGAGGAGACCATGTTAACTAAACACTGAGAAATGGGCTATCCCTTTAATATAGAGGAGACCATGTTAACTAAACACTGAGAAATGGGCTATCCCTTTAATATAGAGGAGACCATGTTAACTAAACACTGAGAAATGGGCTATCCCTTTAATATAGAGGAGACCATGTTAACTAAACACTGAGAAATGGGCTATCCCTTTAATATAGAGGAGACCATGTTAACTAAACACTGAGAAATGGGCTATCCCTTTAATATAGAGGAGACCATGTTAACTAAACACTGAGAAATGGGCTATCCCTTTAATATAGAGGAGACCATGTTAACTAAACACTGAGAAATGGGCTATCCCTTTAATATAGAGGAGACCATGTTAACTAAACACTGAGAAATGGGCTATCCCTTTAATATAGAGGAGACCATGTTAACTAAACACTGAGAAATGGGCTATCCCTTTAATATAGAGGAGACCATGTTAACTAAACACTGAGAAATGGGCTATCCCTTTAATATAGAGGGGACCATGTTAACTAAACACTGGGAAATGGGCTATCCCTTTAATATAGAGGAGACCATGTTAACTAAACACTGAGAAATGGGCTATCCCTTTAATATAGAGGAGACCATGTTAACTAAACACTGAGAAATGGGCTATCCCTTTAATATAGAGGAGACCATGTTAACTAAACACTGAGAAATGGGCTATCCCTTTAATATAGAGGCTACCATGTTAACTAAACACTGAGAAATGGGCTATCCCTTTAATATAGAGGGGACCATGTTAACTAAACACTGAGAAATGGGCTATCCCTTTAATATAGAGGAGACCATGTTAACTAAACACTGAGAAATGGGCTATCCCTTTAATATAGAGGAGACCATGTTAACTAAACACTGAGAAATGGGCTATCCCTTTAATATAGAGGAGACCATGTTAACTAAACACTGAGAAATGGGCTATCCCTTTAATATAGAGGAGACCATGTTAACTAAACACTGAGAAATGGGCTATCCCTTTAATATAGAGGAGACCATGTTAACTAAACACTGAGAAATGGGCTATCCCTTTAATATAGAGGGGACCATGTTAACTAAACACTGAGAAATGGGCTATCCCTTTAATATAGAGGAGACCATGTTAACTAAACACTGAGAAATGGGCTATCCCTTTAATATAGAGGAGACCATGTTAACTAAACACTGAGAAATGGGCTATCCCTTTAATATAGAGGAGACCATGTTAACTAAACACTGAGAAATGGGCTATCCCTTTAATATAGAGGAGACCATGTTAACTAAACACTGAGAAATGGGCTATCCCTTTAATATAGAGGAGACCATGTTAACTAAACACTGAGAAATGGGCTATCCCTTTAATATAGAGGAGACCATGTTAACTAAACACTGAGAAATGGGCTATCCCTTTAATATAGAGGAGACCATGTTAACTAAACACTGAGAAATGGGCTATCCCTTTAATATAGAGGAGACCATGTTAACTAAACACTGAGAAATGGGCTATCCCTTTAATATAGAGGAGACCATGTTAACTAAACACTGAGAAATGGGCTATCCCTTTAATATAGAGGAGACCATGTTAACTAAACACTGAGAAATGGGCTATCCCTTTAATATAGAGGAGACCATGTTAACTAAACACTGAGAAATGGGCTATCCCTTTAATATAGAGGAGACCATGTTAACTAAACACTGAGAAATGGGCTATCCCTTTAATATAGAGGAGACCATGTTAACTAAACACTGAGAAATGGGCTATCCCTTTAATATAGAGGAGACCATGTTAACTAAACACTGAGAAATGGGCTATCCCTTTAATATAGAGGAGACCATGTTAACTAAACACTGAGAAATGGGCTATCCCTTTAATATAGAGGAGACCATGTTAACTAAACACTGAGAAATGGGCTATCCCTTTAATATAGAGGAGACCATGTTAACTAAACACTGAGAAATGGGCTATCCCTTTAATATAGAGGAGACCATGTTAACTAAACACTGAGAAATGGGCTATCCCTTTAATATAGAGGAGACCATGTTAACTAAACACTGAGAAATGGGCTATCCCTTTAATATAGAGGAGACCATGTTAACTAAACACTGAGAAATGGGCTATCCCTTTAATATAGAGGAGACCATGTTAACTAAACACTGAGAAATGGGCTATCCCTTTAATATAGAGGGAGACCATGTTAACTAAACACTGAGAAATGGGCTATCCCTTTAATATAGAGGAGACCATGTTAACTAAACACTGAGAAATGGGCTATCCCTTTAATATAGAGGAGACCATGTTAACTAAACACTGAGAAATGGGCTATCCCTTTAATATAGAGGAGACCATGTTAACTAAACACTGAGAAATGGGCTATCCCTTTAATATAGAGGAGACCATGTTAACTAAACACTGAGAAATGGGGTATCCCTTTAATATAGAGGAGACCATGTTAACTAAACACTGAGAAATGGGCTATCCCTTTAATATAGAGGAGACCATGTTAACTAAACACTGAGAAATGGGCTATCCCTTTAATATAGAGGGACCATGTTAACTAAACACTGGGAAATGGGCTATCCCTTTAATATAGAGGAGACCATGTTAACTAAACACTGAGAAATGGGCTATCCCTTTAATATAGAGGAGACCATGTTAACTAAACACTGAGAAATGGGCTATCCCTTTAATATAGAGGAGACCATGTTAACTAAACACTGAGAAATGGGCTATCCCTTTAATATAGAGGCTACCATGTTAACTAAACACTGAGAAATGGGCTATCCCTTTAATATAGAGGGGACCATGTTAACTAAACACTGAGAAATGGGCTATCCCTTTAATATAGAGGAGACCATGTTAACTAAACACTGAGAAATGGGCTATCCCTTTAATATAGAGGAGACCATGTTAACTAAACACTGAGAAATGGGCTATCCCTTTAATATAGAGGAGACCATGTTAACTAAACACTGAGAAATGGGCTATCCCTTTAATATAGAGGAGACCATGTTAACTAAACACTGAGAAATGGGCTATCCCTTTAATATAGAGGAGACCATGTTAACTAAACACTGAGAAATGGGCTATCCCTTTAATATAGAGGGGACCATGTTAACTAAACACTGAGAAATGGGCTATCCCTTTAATATAGAGGAGACCATGTTAACTAAACACTGAGAAATGGGCTATCCCTTTAATATAGAGGAGACCATGTTAACTAAACACTGAGAAATGGGCTATCCCTTTAATATAGAGGGGACAATGTTAACTAAACACTGAGAAATGGGCTATCCCTTTAATATAGAGAAGACCATGTTAACTAAACACTGAGAAATGGGCTATCCCTTTAATATAGAGGAGACCATGTTAACTAAACACTGAGAAATGGGCTATCCCTTTAATATAGAGGAGACCATGTTAACTAAACACTGAGAAATGGGCTATCCCTTTAATATAGAGGAGACCATGTTAACTAAACACTGAGAAATGGGCTATCCCTTTAATATAGAGGGGACCATGTTAACTAAACACTGGGAAATGGGCTATCCCTTTAATATAGAGGAGACCATGTTAACTAAACACTGAGAAATGGGGTATCCCTTTAATATAGAGGAGACCATGTTAACTAAACACTGGGAAATGGGCTATCCCTTTAATATAGAGGAGACCATGTTAACTAAACACTGAGAAATGGGATATCCCTTTAATATAGAGGGGACCATCTTAACTAAACACTGAGAAATGGGCTATCCCTTTAATATAGAGGAGACCATGTTAACTAAACACTGAGAAATGGGCTATCCCTTTAATATAGAGGAGACCATGTTAACTAAACACTGAGAAATGGGCTATCCCTTTAATATAGAGGAGACCATGTTAACTAAACACTGAGAAATGGGCTATCCCTTTAATATAGAGGAGACCATGTTAACTAAACACTGAGAAATGGGCTATCCCTTTAATATAGAGGGGACCATGTTAACTAAACACTGAGAAATGGGCTATCCCTTTAATATAGAGGAGACCATGTTAACTAAACACTGAGAAATGGGCTATCCCTTTAATATAGAGGAGACCATGTTAACTAAACACTGAGAAATGGGCTATCCCTTTAATATAGAGGAGACCATGTTAACTAAACACTGAGAAATGGGCTATCCCTTTAATATAGAGGAGACCATGTTAACTAAACACTGAGAAATGGGCTATCCCTTTAATATAGAGGGACCATGTTAACTAAACACTGAGAAATGGGCTATCCCTTTAATATAGAGGAGACCATGTTAACTAAACACTGAGAAATGGGCTATCCCTTTAATATAGAGGAGACCATGTTAACTAAACACTGAGAAATGGGCTATCCCTTTAATATAGAGGAGACCATGTTAACTAAACACTGAGAAATGGGCTATCCCTTTAATATAGAGGAGACCATGTTAACTAAACACTGAGAAATGGGCTATCCCTTTAATATAGAGGAGACCATGTTAACTAAACACTGAGAAATGGGCTATCCCTTTAATATAGAGGAGACCATGTTAACTAAACACTGAGAAATGGGCTATCCCTTTAATATAGAGGAGACCATGTTAACTAAACACTGAGAAATGGGCTATCCCTTTAATATAGAGGCTACCATGTTAACTAAACACTGAGAAATGGGCTATCCCTTTAATATAGAGGGGACCATGTTAACTAAACACTGAGAAATGGGCTATCCCTTTAATATAGAGGAGACCATGTTAACTAAACACTGAGAAATGGGCTATCCCTTTAATATAGAGGAGACCATGTTAACTAAACACTGAGAAATGGGCTATCCCTTTAATATAGAGGAGACCATGTTAACTAAACACTGAGAAATGGGCTATCCCTTTAATATAGAGGGGACCATGTTAACTAAACACTGAGAAATGGGCTATCCCTTTAATATAGAGGAGACCATGTTAACTAAACACTGAGAAATGGGCTATCCCTTTAATATAGAGGAGACCATGTTAACTAAACACTGAGAAATGGGCTATCCCTTTAATATAGAGGAGACCATGTTAACTAAACACTGAGAAATGGGCTATCCCTTTAATATAGAGGAGACCATGTTAACTAAACACTGAGAAATGGGCTATCCCTTTAATATAGAGGAGACCATGTTAACTAAACACTGAGAAATGGGCTATCCCTTTAATATAGAGGAGACCATGTTAACTAAACACTGAGAAATGGGCTATCCCTTTAATATAGAGGAGACCATGTTAACTAAACACTGAGAAATGGGCTATCCCTTTAATATAGAGGAGACCATGTTAACTAAACACTGAGAAATGGGCTATCCCTTTAATATAGAGGAGACCATGTTAACTAAACACTGAGAAATGGGCTATCCCTTTAATATAGAGGAGACCATGTTAACTAAACACTGAGAAATGGGCTATCCCTTTAATATAGAGGAGACCATGTTAACTAAACACTGAGAAATGGGCTATCCCTTTAATATAGAGGAGACCATGTTAACTAAACACTGAGAAATGGGCTATCCCTTTAATATAGAGGAGACCATGTTAACTAAACACTGAGAAATGGGCTATCCCTTTAATATAGAGGAGACCATGTTAACTAAACACTGAGAAATGGGCTATCCCTTTAATATAGAGGAGACCATGTTAACTAAACACTGAGAAATGGGCTATCCCTTTAATATAGAGGAGACCATGTTAACTAAACACTGAGAAATGGGCTATCCCTTTAATATAGAGGAGACCATGTTAACTAAACACTGAGAAATGGGCTATCCCTTTAATATAGAGGATACCATGTTAACTAAACACTGAGAAATGGGCTATCCCTTTAATATAGAGGAGACCATGTTAACTAAACACTGAGAAATGGGCTATCCCTTTAATATAGAGGAGACCATGTTAACTAAACACTGAGAAATGGGCTATCCCTTTAATATAGAGGAGACCATGTTAACTAAACACTGGGAAATGGGCTATCCCTTTAATATAGAGGAGACCATGTTAACTAAACACTGAGAAATGGGCTATCCCTTTAATATAGAGGAGACCATGTTAACTAAACACTGAGAAATGGGCTATCCCTTTAATATAGAGGAGACCATGTTAACTAAACACTGAGAAATGGGCTATCCCTTTAATATAGAGGAGACCATGTTAACTAAACACTGAGAAATGGGCTATCCCTTTAATATAGAGGGGACCATGTTAACTAAACACTGGGAAATGGGCTATCCCTTTAATATAGAGGAGACCATGTTAACTAAACACTGAGAAATGGGCTATCCCTTTAATATAGAGGAGACCATGTTAACTAAACACTGAGAAATGGGCTATCCCTTTAATATAGAGGGGACCATGTTAACTAAACACTGGGAAATGGGCTATCCCTTTAATATAGAGGAGACCATGTTAACTAAACACTGAGAAATGGGGTATCCCTTTAATATAGAGGAGACCATGTTAACTAAACACTGGGAAATGGGCTATCCCTTTAATATAGAGGAGACCATGTTAACTAAACACTGAGAAATGGGATATCCCTTTAATATAGAGGGGACCATCTTAACTAAACACTGGGAAATGGGCTATCCCTTTAATATAGAGGAGACCATGTTAACTAAACACTGAGAAATGGGCTATCCCTTTAATATAGAGGAGACCATGTTAACTAAACACTGAGAAATGGGCTATCCCTTTAATATAGAGGAGACCATGTTAACTAAACACTGAGAAATGGGCTATCCCTTTAATATAGAGGCTACCATGTTAACTAAACACTGAGAAATGGGCTATCCCTTTAATATAGAGGGGACCATGTTAACTAAACACTGAGAAATGGGCTATCCCTTTAATATAGAGGAGACCATGTTAACTAAACACTGAGAAATGGGCTATCCCTTTAATATAGAGGAGACCATGTTAACTAAACACTGAGAAATGGGCTATCCCTTTAATATAGAGGATACCATGTTAACTAAACACTGAGAAATGGGCTATCCCTTTAATATAGAGGAGACCATGTTAACTAAACACTGAGAAATGGGCTATCCCTTTAATATAGAGGAGACCATGTTAACTAAACACTGAGAAATGGGCTATCCCTTTAATATAGAGGAGACCATGTTAACTAAACACTGAGAAATGGGCTATCCCTTTAATATAGAGGAGACCATGTTAACTAAACACTGAGAAATGGGCTATCCCTTTAATATAGAGGAGACCATGTTAACTAAACACTGAGAAATGGGCTATCCCTTTAATATAGAGGAGACCATGTTAACTAAACACTGAGAAATGGGGTATCCCTTTAATATAGAGGAGACCATGTTAACTAAACACTGAGAAATGGGGTATCCCTTTAATATAGAGGAGACCATGTTAACTAAACACTGAGAAATGGGCTATCCCTTTAATATAGAGGAGACCATGTTAACTAAACACTGAGAAATGGGCTATCCCTTTAATATAGAGGAGACCATGTTAACTAAACACTGAGAAATGGGCTATCCCTTTAATATAGAGGAGACCATGTTAACTAAACACTGAGAAATGGGCTATCCCTTTAATATAGAGGATACCATGTTAACTAAACACTGGGAAATGGGCTATCCCTTTAATATAGAGGAGACCATGTTAACTAAACACTGAGAAATGGGCTATCCCTTTAATATAGAGGAGACCATGTTAACTAAACACTGAGAAATGGGCTATCCCTTTAATATAGAGGATACCATGTTAACTAAACACTGAGAAATGGGCTATCCCTTTAATATAGAGGGGACCATGTTAACTAAACACTGAGAAATGGGCTATCCCTTTAATATAGAGGAGACCATGTTAACTAAACACTGAGAAATGGGCTATCCCTTTAATATAGAGGAGACCATGTTAACTAAACACTGAGAAATGGGCTATCCCTTTAATATAGAGGAGACCATGTTAACTAAACACTGAGAAATGGGCTATCCCTTTAATATAGAGGAGACCATGTTAACTAAACACTGAGAAATGGGCTATCCCTTTAATATAGAGGAGACCATGTTAACTAAACACTGAGAAATGGGCTATCCCTTTAATATAGAGGAGACCATGTTAACTAAACACTGAGAAATGGGCTATCCCTTTAATATAGAGGAGACCATGTTAACTAAACACTGAGAAATGGGCTATCCCTTTAATATAGAGGAGACCATGTTAACTAAACACTGAGAAATGGGCTATCCCTTTAATATAGAGGAGACCATGTTAACTAAACACTGAGAAATGGGCTATCCCTTTAATATAGAGGAGACCATGTTAACTAAACACTGAGAAATGGGCTATCCCTTTAATATAGAGGAGACCATGTTAACTAAACACTGAGAAATGGGCTATCCCTTTAATATAGAGGAGACCATGTTAACTAAACACTGAGAAATGGGCTATCCCTTTAATATAGAGGAGACCATGTTAACTAAACACTGAGAAATGGGCTATCCCTTTAATATAGAGGAGACCATGTTAACTAAACACTGAGAAATGGGCTATCCCTTTAATATAGAGGAGACCATGTTAACTAAACACTGAGAAATGGGCTATCCCTTCAATATAGAGGAGACCATGTTAACTAAACACTGAGAAATGGGCTATCCCTTTAATATAGAGGAGACCATGTTAACTAAACACTGAGAAATGGGCTATCCCTTTAATATAGAGGAGACCATGTTAACTAAACACTGAGAAATGGGCTATCCCTTTAATATAGAGGAGACCATGTTAACTAAACACTGAGAAATGGGCTATCCCTTTAATATAGAGGAGACCATGTTAACTAAACACTGAGAAATGGGCTATCCCTTTAATATAGAGGAGACCATGTTAACTAAACACTGAGAAATGGGCTATCCCTTTAATATAGAGGAGACCATGTTAACTAAACACTGAGAAATGGGGTATCCCTTTAATATAGAGGAGACCATGTTAACTAAACACTGAGAAATGGGCTATCCCTTTAATATAGAGGAGACCATGTTAACTAAACACTGAGAAATGGGCTATCCCTTTAATATAGAGGAGACCATGTTAACTAAACACTGAGAAATGGGCTATCCCTTTAATATAGAGGATACCATGTTAACTAAACACTGGGAAATGGGCTATCCCTTTAATATAGAGGAGACCATGTTAACTAAACACTGAGAAATGGGCTATCCCTTTAATATAGAGGATACCATGTTAACTAAACACTGGGAAATGGGGTATCCCTTTAATATAGAGGAGACCATGTTAACTAAACACTGAGAAATGGGCTATCCCTTTAATATAGAGGAGACCATGTTAACTAAACACTGGGAAATGGGGTATCCCTTTAATATAGAGGAGACCATGTTAACTAAACACTGAGAAATGGGCTATCCCTTTAATATAGAGGAGACCATGTTAACTAAACACTGAGAAATGGGCTATCCCTTTAATATAGAGGAGACCATGTTAACTAAACACTGAGAAATGGGCTATCCCTTTAATATAGAGGAGACCATGTTAACTAAACACTGAGAAATGGGCTATCCCTTTAATATAGAGGAGACCATGTTAACTAAACACTGAGAAATGGGCTATCCCTTTAATATAGAGGATACCATGTTAACTAAACACTGGGAAATGGGCTATCCCTTTAATATAGAGGAGACCATGTTAACTAAACACTGAGAAATGGACTATCCCTTTAATATAGAGGAGACCATGTTAACTAAACACTGAGAAATGGGCTATCCCTTTAATATAGAGGAGACCATGTTAACTAAACACTGGGAAATGGGCTATCCCTTTAATATAGAGGAGACCATGTTAACTAAACACTGAGAAATGGGCTATCCCTTTAATATAGAGGAGACCATGTTAACTAAACACTGAGAAATGGGCTATCCCTTTAATATAGAGGAGACCATGTTAACTAAACACTGAGAAATGGGCTATCCCTTTAATATAGAGGATACCATGTTAACTAAACACTGAGAAATGGGCTATCCCTTTAATATAGAGGGGACCATGTTAACTAAACACTGAGAAATGGGCTATCCCTTTAATATAGAGAAGACCATGTTAACTAAACACTGAGAAATGGGCTATCCCTTTAATATAGAGGAGACCATGTTAACTAAACACTGAGAAATGGGCTATCCCTTTAATATAGAGGAGACCATGTTAACTAAACACTGAGAAATGGGCTATCCCTTTAATATAGAGGAGACCATGTTAACTAAACACTGAGAAATGGGCTATCCCTTTAATATAGAGGGGACCATGTTAACTAAACACTGGGAAATGGGCTATCCCTTTAATATAGAGGTGACCATGTTAACTAAACACTGAGAAATGGGGTATCCCTTTAATATAGAGGAGACCATGTTAACTAAACACTGGGAAATGGGCTATCCCTTTAATATAGAGGAGACCATGTTAACTAAACACTGAGAAATGGGATATCCCTTTAATATAGAGGGGACCATCTTAACTAAACACTGGGAAATGGGCTATCCCTTTAATATAGAGGAGACCATGTTAACTAAACACTGAGAAATGGGCTATCCCTTTAATATAGAGGAGACCATGTTAACTAAACACTGAGAAATGGGCTATCCCTTTAATATAGAGGAGACCATGTTAACTAAACACTGAGAAATGGGCTATCCCTTTAATATAGAGGGGACCATGTTAACTAAACACTGAGAAATGGGCTATCCCTTTAATATAGAGGAGACCATGTTAACTAAACACTGAGAAATGGGCTATCCCTTTAATATAGAGGAGACCATGTTAACTAAACACTAAGAAATGGGCTATCCCTTTAATATAGAGGATACCATGTTAACTAAACACTGAGAAATGGGCTATCCCTTTAATATAGAGGGGACCATGTTAACTAAACACTGAGAAATGGGCTATCCCTTTAATATAGAGGAGACCATGTTAACTAAACACTGAGAAATGGGCTATCCCTTTAATATAGAGGAGACCATGTTAACTAAACACTGAGAAATGGGGCTATCCCTTTAATATAGAGGAGACCATGTTAACTAAACACTGAGAAATGGGCTATCCCTTTAATATAGAGGAGACCATGTTAACTAAACACTGAGAAATGGGCTATCCCTTTAATATAGAGGAGACCATGTTAACTAAACACTGAGAAATGGGCTATCCCTTTAATATAGAGGAGACCATGTTAACTAAACACTGAGAAATGGGCTATCCCTTTAATATAGAGGAGACCATGTTAACTAAACACTGAGAAATGGGCTATCCCTTTAATATAGAGGCTACCATGTTAACTAAACACTGAGAAATGGGCTATCCCTTTAATATAGAGGGGACCATGTTAACTAAACACTGAGAAATGGGCTATCCCTTTAATATAGAGAAGACCATGTTAACTAAACACTGAGAAATGGGCTATCCCTTTAATATAGAGGAGACCATGTTAACTAAACACTAAGAAATGGGCTATCCCTTTAATATAGAGGATACCATGTTAACTAAACACTGAGAAATGGGCTATCCCTTTAATATAGAAAGGGGACCATGTTAACTAAACACTGAGAAATGGGCTATCCCTTTAATATAGAGGAGACCATGTTAACTAAACACTGAGAAATGGGCTATCCCTTTAATATAGAGGAGACCATGTTAACTAAACACTGAGAAATGGGCTATCCCTTTAATATAGAGGAGACCATGTTAACTAAACACTGAGAAATGGGCTATCCCTTTAATATAGAGGAGACCATGTTAACTAAACACTGAGAAATGGGCTATCCCTTTAATATAGAGGAGACCATGTTAACTAAACACTGAGAAATGGGCTATCCCTTTAATATAGAGGAGACCATGTTAACTAAACACTGAGAAATGGGCTATCCCTTTAATATAGAGGAGACCATGTTAACTAAACACTGAGAAATGGGGTATCCCTTTAATATAGAGGAGACCATGTTAACTAAACACTGAGAAATGGGCTATCCCTTTAATATAGAGGAGACCATGTTAACTAAACACTGAGAAATGGGCTATCCCTTTAATATAGAGGAGACCATGTTAACTAAACACTGAGAAATGGGCTATCCCTTTAATATAGAGAATACCATGTTAACTAAACACTGAGAAATGGGCTATCCCTTTAATATATCCCTTTTAATATAGAGGAGACCATGTTAACTAAACACTGAGAAATGGGCTATCCCTTTAATATAGAGGATACCATGTTAACTAAACACTGAGAAATGGGCTATCCCTTTAATATAGAGGAGACCATGTTAACTAAACACTGAGAAATGGGCTATCCCTTTAATATAGAGGAGACCATGTTAACTAAACACTGAGAAATGGGCTATCCCTTTAATATAGAGGAGACCATGTTAACTAAACACTGAGAAATGGGGTATCCCTTTAATATAGAGGAGACCATGTTAACTAAACACTGAGAAATGGGGTATCCCTTTAATATAGAGGAGACCATGTTAACTAAACACTGAGAAATGGGCTATCCCTTTAATATAGAGGAGACCATGTTAACTAAACACTGAGAAATGGGCTATCCCTTTAATATAGAGGAGACCATGTTAACTAAACACTGAGAAATGGGCTATCCCTTTAATATAGAGGATACCATGTTAACTAAACACTGGGAAATGGGCTATCCCTTTAATATAGAGGAGACCATGTTAACTAAACACTGAGAAATGGGCTATCCCTTTAATATAGAGGAGACCATGTTAACTAAACACTGAGAAATGGGCTATCCCTTTAATATAGAGGAGACCATGTTAACTAAACACTGGGAAATGGGCTATCCCTTTAATATAGAGGAGACCATGTTAACTAAACACTGAGAAATGGGCTATCCCTTTAATATAGAGGAGACCATGTTAACTAAACACTGAGAAATTGGCTATCCCTTTAATATAGAGGAGACCATGTTAACTAAACACTGAGAAATGGGCTATCCCTTTAATATAGAGGGGACCATGTTAACTAAACACTGGGAAATGGGCTATCCCTTTAATATAGAGGAGACCATGTTAACTAAACACTGAGAAATGGGGTATCCCTTTAATATAGAGGAGACCATGTTAACTAAACACTGAGAAATGGGCTATCCCTTTAATATAGAGGGGACCATCTTAACTAAACACTGGGAAATGGGCTATCCCTTTAATATAGAGGAGACCATGTTAACTAAACACTGAGAAATGGGCTATCCCTTTAATATATAGGATACCATGTTAACTAAACACTGAGAAATGGGCTATCCCTTTAATATAGAGGAGACCATGTTAACTAAACACTGAGAAATGGGCTATCCCTTTAATATAGAGGATACCATGTTAACTAAACACTGGGAAATGGGCTATCCCTTTAATATAGAGGAGACCATGTTAACTAAACACTGAGAAATGGGCTATCCCTTTAATATAGAGGAGACCATGTTAACTAAACACTGAGAAATTGGCTATCCCTTTAATATAGAGGAGACCATGTTAACTAAACACTGAGAAATGGGCTATCCCTTTAATATAGAGGGGACCATGTTAACTAAACACTGGGAAATGGGCTATCCCTTTAATATAGAGGAGACCATGTTAACTAAATACTGAGAAATGGGCTATCCCTTTAATATAGAGGAGACCATGTTAACTAAATACTGAGAAATGGGCTATCCCTTTAATATAGAGGAGACCATGTTAACTAAACACTGAGAAATGGGCTATCCCTTTAATATAGAGGAGACCATGTTAACTAAACACTGAGAAATGGGCTATCCCTTTAATATAGAGGAGACCATGTTAACTAAACACTGAGAAATGGGCTATCCCTTTAATATAGAGGAGACCATGTTAACTAAACACTGAGAAATGGGCTATCCCTTTAATATAGAGGATACCATGTTAACTAAACACTGAGAAATGGGCTATCCCTTTAATATAGAAGGGCCTTGTTAACTAAACACTGAGAAATGGGCTATCCCTTTAATGACCTGTCGGAGAGGGGCGGAGAATGGGGGGGTCGGGAGTTCTATTCGGTTTAAGAGGAAACCAATTAATGCAGGATTAACATTCATGGTTATTTACAGTTGCTTTTGTGCCTGTTCCTGCACTCTGACTTAATCTGGGGGAGAATGGAGTGAGAGAGAGAGAGAAAGAGAGAAAGAGAGAGTGAGAGAGAGAGAGAGAGAAAGAGAGAGAGATTTAAAAGGAGGTGAATTCAGCAGTGGAGACGCAGGGATAATGGGTGGTTTTTTGGACGGAGGGGAGAGAGAGGCGCAGGCAGAGAGGTGGCTGGGTCCATTGTGAGGACACCAACTCTCCTGATGTCCTCTCAATCACCACAACACTCACAGGAAGCCTCTACAAAGCCCATCTGCCATAGTTAATTCCCAGACAGCCCCAGTCTACAGATACAGTATTATACCCCAGATACAGCCCTCTACCCCAGATACAGCCTTATACCCCAGATACTGCCTTATACCCCAGATACAGCCTTATACCCCAGATACAGCCTTATACCCCAGATACAGCCTTATACCCCAGATACAGCCCTCTACCCCAGATACAGCCTTATACCCCAGATACAGCCCTCTAACCCAGATACAGCCTTATACCCCAGATACAGCCCTCTACCCCAGATACAGCCTTATACCCCAGATACAGCCTTATACCCCAGATACAGCCTTATGCCCCAGATACAGCCCTCTACCCCAGATACAGCCTTATACCCCAGATACAGCCCTCTACCCCAGATACAGCCTTATTCCCCAGATACAGCCTTATACCCCAGATACAGCCCTCTACCCCAGATACAGCCTTATACCCCAGATACAGCCCTCTACCCCAGATACAGCCCTCTACCCCAGATACAGCCCTCTACCCCAGATACAGCCTTATACCCCAGATACAGCCTTATACCCCAGATACAGCCTTATACCTCAGATACAGCATTATACCCCAGATACAGCCCTCTACCCCAGATACAGCCTTATACCCCAGATACAGCCGTATACCCCAGATACAGCCTTATACCTCAGATACAGCCTTATACCCCAGATACAGCCTTATACCCCAGATACAGCCTTATACCTCAGATACAGCATTATACCCCAGATACAGCCTTATACCCCAGATACAGCCTTATACCCCAGATACAGCCTTATAGCACAGGCCTATACCCCAAATGTACACCCCAGCCACAGTCCCAGCCCATAGTCCAAGCCCTACCCCCAGCACTATACCTCAGCCCTACATCACAGCCCTATACCCCAGCACTGTACCCCAGCGCTATATCCCAGCCCCATAAACCAGCCCTCCAATTCACCCCTATACTCATGCCCTATACCCCAGCCCCATATCCCAGCACTATACCCCAGCCCTATATCCCAGCCCTATACCCCAGGCCTACAATTCACCCCTATACTCAAGCCCTATACCCCAGCCCTATATCCCAGCACTATACCCCAGCCCTATATCCCAGCCCTATACCCCAGGCCTACAATTCACCCCTATACTCAAGCCCTATACCCCAGCCCTATACCCCAGCCCTATACCCCAGCCCTATATCCCACCCCTATACCCCAGCCCTATATCCCAGCACTATACCCCAGCCCTATACCCCAGCCCTATACCCCAGCCCTATATCCCAGCCCTATACCCCAGGCCCAGTCCTATACCCCAGCCCTATACCCCAGTCCTATATCCCAGCCCTATATCCCAGTCCTATACCCCAGCCCTGTACCCCAGCCCTATATCCCAGCCCTATACCCCTACCCCAGCCTTATACCACAGCCCTATATCCCAGTCCTAAATCCCAGCCCTATACCCCAGCCCCAGTCCTATACTCCAGCCCTATACCCCAGCCCTATATCCCAGCCCTATACCCCAGCCCCAGTCCTATACTCCAGCCCTATACCCCAGCCCTATATCCCAGCCCTATACCCAGGCCCTATATCCCAGCCCTATATCCCAGTCCTATACCCCAGCCCTGTACCCCAGCCCTATATCCCAGCCCCATACCCCAGCCCTGTACCTCAGCCCTATATCCCAGCCCTGTACCCCAGCCCTATATCCCAGCCCTGTACCTCAGCCCTATATCCCAGCCCTCTACACTAGCCCTACACTTCACCCCTATACCCCAGCCCTATATCCCAGACCTATATCCCATCCCTATATCCCAGCCCAATATCCCAACCCTATACCCCCATCCCTAGACCCCACCCCTAAACTCCAGCCCTATACTCCACCCGTATACTCTTGCCATATACCACAGCTCTATACCCCAGCCCTATACCCCACCCCTATACCACAGCCCTATATCCCAGCACTATTCCCCAGCCTTATACCCACCCCCAGCCCTATAGCCCAGCCTTATACTCCACACCCATACCCCAGCCCTGTACCCCAGCCCTATACCCCAGCCCTGTACCCCAGCCCCATATCCCAGCCCTGTACACCAGCCCTATATCCCAGCCCTATATCCCAGCCCTATATCCCAGTCCCATACCCCAGCCCCATACCCCAGCCCTGTACCCCAGCCCTATATCCCAGCCCTGTACCCCAGCCCTGTACCCCAGCCCTATATCCCAGCCCTGTACCCCAGCCCTATATCCCAGCCCCATACACCAGCCCTGTACCTCAGCCCTATATCCCAGCCCTGTACCCCAGCCCTATATCCCAGCCCCATACACCAGCCCTGTACCCCAGCCCTATATCCCAGCCCCATACCCCAGCCCTGTACCTCAGCCCTATATCCCAGCCCTATACCACAGCCCTATATCCCAGCACTATTCCCCAGCCTTATACCCACCCCCAGCCCTATAGCCCAGCCTTATACTCCACACCCATACCCCAGCCCTGTACCCCACCCCTATACCCCAGCCCAATAACTCAGCCTTAAACCTCAGACCTATACCCACACGCAACCCTATACCCCAGCCTTATACCCCACACCCATACCCCAGCCCTTTACCCTAACCCTATACCTCAGTCCTATACCCTAACCCTATAAACCAGTCCTATACCCCAGCCATATACCGCAGCCCCAGTCCTATACCCCAGCCCTTTACCCCAACCCTATACCCCAGCCCTTTACCCTAACCCTATACCCCAGCCCTGTACCCCAGCCCTATACCCCAGCCCTATACCCCAGCCCTTTACCCTAACCCTATACCCCAGTCCTATACCCCAGCCCTTTACCCTAACCCTATACCCCAGTCCTATACCCCAGCCCTTTACCCTAACTCTATACCACAGCCATTTACCCTAACCCTATTCTCTATATCCCAGCCCTTTACCCTAACCCTATACCCCTGCCCTTTACCCTAACCCTATGCCCCAGCCCTTTACCCTAACCCTATACCCCAGCCATTTACCCTAACCCTATACCCCAACCATTTACCCTAACCCTATACCCCAGCCCTTTACCCTAACCCTATACCCTATACCCCAGTCCTTTACCCTAACCCTATACCCCAGTCCTTTACCCTAACCCTATATCCCAGCCATTTACCCCAGCCCTTTACCCTAACCCTATACCCCAGTCCTATACCCCAGCCTCAGTCCGCTCCTAACTATGTCTAGACTCATTATTGTCAAGGCTAATGGTCTGCCAGGGAACAGCCAGTGATCAGCCAGGGATCAGACAGGGATCAGCCAAAGCCCATTACAGTAAATAATAGGCAGAAACGACAGTCTTGGAATTGGGAAGGAAGTTGAAGACCAGTTTGTGTTGTGAGCTCTGATTAATAGAGAAAAACATCAGGGTAGAGAAGGTAAGAGAGAGAGAGAGAGTTAAGGGTGTAGGGTGTTGGAGGGGGGCTCTGGTGGGACGCGGACGGGGAAGCGGTCAGCGGATAGTTAGATCGGGGGATACAGGTTAACATGGGAAGGAGTGTTTCTGGGGGGCCGTATAGCATCTGTACACCAGGCACCAATTAAAACAGAGACTATTATAGTAATGTCCTATAATATAGAGACTATTATAGTAACCCCTTATAGAATATGTCCTATAATATAGAGACTATTTTATTAACCCCTTATAGATTATGTCCTATAATATAGAGACTATTATAGTAACCCCTTATAGATTATGTCCTATAATATAGAGACTATTATAGTAACCCCTTATAGATTATGTCCTATAATATAGAGACTATTTTATTAACCCCTTATAGATTATGTCCTATAATATAGAGACTATTTTATTAACCCCTTATAGATTATGTCCTATAATATAGAGACTATTTTATTAACCCCTTATAGATTATGTCCTATAATATAGAGACTATTATAGTAACCCCTTATAGATTATGTCCTATAATATAGAGACTATTATAGTAACCCCTTATAGAATATGTCCTATAATATAGAGACTATTTTATTAACCCCTTATAGATTATGTCCTATAATATAGAGACTATTTTATTAACCCCTTATAGATTATGTCCTATAATATAGAGACTATTATAGTAACCCCTTATAGAATATGTCCTATAATATAGAGACTATTTTATTAACCCCTTATAGATTATGTCCTATAATATAGAGACTATTATAGTAACCCCTTATAGATTATGTCCTATAATATAGAGATAATTATAGTAACCCCTTATAGATTATGTCCTATAACATAGAGACTATTTTATTAACCCCTTATAGATTATGTCCTATAATATAGAGACTATTTTATTAACCCCTTATAGATTATGTCCTATAATATAGAGACTATTATAGTAACCCCTTATAGAATATGTCCTATAATATAGAGACTATTATATTAACCCCTTATAGATTATTTCCTATAATATAGAGACTATTACAGTACCCCTTATAGAATATGTCCTATAATATAGAGACTATTATATTAACCCCTTATAGAATATGTCCTATAATATAGAGACTATTATAGTAACCCCTTATAGAATATGTCCTATAATATAGAGACTATTATATTAACCCCTTATAGATTATTTCCTATAATATAGAGACTATTACAGTAACCCCTTATAGAATATGTCCTATAATATAGAGACTATTATATTAACCCCTTATAGAATATGTCCTATAATATAGAGACTATTTTATTAACCCCTTATAGATTATGTCCTATAATATAGAGACTATTTTATTAACCCCTTATAGATTATGTCCTATAATATAGAGACTATTTTATTAACCCCTTATAGATTATGTCCTATAATATAGAGACTATTATAGTAACCCCTTATAGATTATGTCCTATAATATAGAGACTATTATAGTAACCCCTTATAGATTATGTCCTATAATATAGAGACTATTTTATTAACCCCTTATAGATTATGTCCTATAATATAGAGACTATTTTATTAACCCCTTATAGATTATGTCCTATAATATAGAGACTATTATAGTAACCCCTTATAGAATATGTCCTATAATATAGAGACTATTTTATTAACCCCTTATAGATTATGTCCTATAATATAGAGACTATTATAGTAACCCCTTATAGATTATGTCCTATAATATAGAGATAATTATAGTAACCCCTTATAGATTATGTCCTATAATATAGAGACTATTTTATTAACCCCTTATAGATTATGTCCTATAATATAGAGACTATTTTATTAACCCCTTATAGATTATGTCCTATAATATAGAGACTATTATAGTAACCCCTTATAGAATATGTCCTATAATATAGAGACTATTATATTAACCCCTTATAGATTATTTCCTATAATATAGAGACTATTACAGTACCCCTTATAGAATATGTCCTATAATATAGAGACTATTACAGTAACCCCTTATAGAATATGTCCTATAATATAGAGACTATTATATTAACCCCTTATAGAATATGTCCTATAATATAGAGACTATTTTATTAACCCCTTATAGATTATGTCCTATAATATAGAGACTATTTTATTAACCCCTTATAGATTATGTCCTATAATATAGAGACTATTATATTAATATAATAGTCTCTATATTATAGGACATATTCTATAAGGGGTTACTATAATAGTCTCTATATTATAGGACATATTCTATAAGGGGTTAATATAATAGTCTCTATATTATAGGACATATTCTATAAGGGGTACTGTAATAGTCTCTATATTATAGGAAATAATCTATAAGGGGTTAATATAATAGTCTCTATATTATAGGACATATTCTATAAGGGGTTACTATAATAGTCTCTATATTATAGGACATAATCTATAAGGGGTTAATAAAATAGTCTCTATATTATAGGACATAATCTATAAGGGGTTAATAAAATAGTCTCTATATTATAGGACATAATCTATAAGGGGTTAACCCCTTATAGATTATTTCCTATAATATAGAGACTATTACAGTAACCCCTTATAGAATATGTCCTATAATATAGAGACTATTATAGTAACCCCTTATAGAATATGTCCTATAATATAGAGACTATTATATTAACCCCTTATAGATTATGTCCTATAATATAGAGACTATTACAGTAACCCCTTATAGATTATGTCCTCTGGCTGAGCGTTGTGTCACACTTGTGTCAGAATCAGGGAGTTAACCCTGTTGTAGTTCTCTCTGAGGCGCTCCCAGACAGTGTTGTTTACAGTGGAATCACCCGTACAGTATTTTCATAAAGGATGACCGCCATTTATATCAGAAGTGATGGTGAAGCTAACGATATGACACGCTAAAGCCATGCTGAAAATACAGAAGGGTCACGATGTTGAAGGAGTGTAGTTACATCAAACGCTACGATTTCTTCGCTACCTATCAACACCGACAACAAGCGTGACGGTGTGTCACATAACAACACACCACTAACAGAAAGACTGGTGTCGACCTTCCTGACCTTGTGAAGACAAACTGTTCTCAGCTCTCCCTCCCCCGAGGGCTCGCCTCACACCCCGTAGCACCAAGAACACCAATAACCGTACAACTCAGAGTCCCACAGCACCGATAACATCACAACTCAACGCCACTAATTGAATGTAACAGAAGAAAGAGTGTGACCCTTGCTGTCAGAATCTATGGTCTGCTATATTACTATATCACTTTAACAGGTTCTGAAATAGATGATGTGGTAGGATGGATGGTTCTATAGTATGTTTATGTGGTAGGATGGATGGTTCTATAGTATGTTTATGTGGAAGGATGATGGTTCTACAGTATGTTTATGTGGAAGGATGATGGTTCTATAGTATGTTTATGTGGAAGGATGATGGTTCTATAGTATGTTTATGTGGAAGGATGATGGTTCTATAGTATGTCTATGTGGAAGGATGATGGTTCTATAGTATGTTTATGTGGAAGGATGATGGTTCTATACGTTCTATACATGATGGTTCTATAGTATGTTTATGTGGAAGGATGATGGTTCTATAGTATGTTTATGTGGAACGATGGATGGTTCTATGCGCTCTATAAATGATGGTTCTATAGTATGTTTATGTGGTAGGATGTTGGTTCTATACATTCTATACATGATGGTTCTACAGTATGCTTATGTGGAAGGATCATGGTTCTACAGTATGTTTATGTGATGGTGGATCAAGCTAGTGGAGTTAGCTAGCTGACGGTGGATCAAACTAGAGGAGTTAGCTAGCTGACGGTGGATCAAGCTAGTGGAGTTAGCTAGCTGACGGTGGATCAAGCTAGTGGAGTTAGCTAGCTGACGGTGGATCAAGCTAGTGGAGTTAGCTAGGTGATGGAGGATCAAGCTAGTGGAGTTAGCTAGGTGATGGAGGATCAAGCTAGTGGAGTAAGCTAGGTGACGGTGGATCAATCAGCTGTGAGTTAGCTAGCTGACGGTGGATCAAGCTAGTGGAGTTAGCTAGGTGATGGAGGATCAAGCTAGTGGAGTTAGCTAGCTGACGGTGGATCAAGCTAGTGGAGTTAGCTAGCTGACGGTGGATCAAGCTAGTGGAGTTAGCTAGCTGACGGTGGATCAAGCTAGTGGAGTGAGCTAGAACATAATCCAATGAATTCAATCCATTACAACACTACAGTGATAGTCTCAAATTACAAATCCTATTCCCTACAAAGTGTACTATTTTCAATCAGAGGCCATAGTGTGTTACGTGTCTGATGGATATCCTTGTTTAGTCGAGTCTACTTCCTACTTCCTCCCTATGTAACATACACACTACCAGTCAAAAGTTTGAACACAGACACTCATTCAAGGGTTTTTCTTTGTTTTTTTACTATTTTCGACATTGTAGAATTATAGTGAAGACATCAAAACTATAGAGTAACACATATGGAATCATGTAGTAACTTAAAAAAAAGGTGTTAAAAACAAATCATAATATATTTTAGATTTGAGATTCTTCAAAGTAGTCACCCTTTTGCCCTGATGACAGCTTTGCACCATCTTGGCGTTCTCTCATCCAGCAAAGTGTGTCCACGTGTTTGACTGGTACCGTATGTAAGACGCGTGTTTATCATCACGGGCAGAGATTATTCCACTGTGCACTTGAGCTCTGTCCGGGATTTAACCTGGCATGTCATCCGGTTGATGCTCGAGTCCGACTGAGGCACACATTAGGTCAAGCAGTTCCACCTCATTCTGTCTAACTACTAGGAAATATTGCTCGTATGTCTGTGAAGACATTGGAATGCTCCTCACAGGAAACCACTTATCAGGCTTGCTCACGCTCAGGTAACTCCTAGCTAGTCTATAACACACCTGATTGGCTAGCTGACCCAAATAGGATTATAGCAGTGGAAGCAGGAGGAAGGGAAGGACCGTCCTCCTCAGTGAATTTCTTAAAAATAAAGATTTTGCAACAGTAAAAAGTTTTTGTTAGATAAATTGTTAGATAAAACTATACTAAATGTACATGTTATCAAATAAGGTATTCAAACATCCTGTTTTGCAATGAAGGTCTACAGTAGCCTCAACAGCACTCTGTAGGGTAACATCATGGTGTAGCCGGAGGACAGCTAGTTTCCATCCTCCTCTGGGTACACTGACTTCAATACAAAACCATTAGAGGCTCTTGGTTCTCACACCCTTCCATAGACTTATACAGTAATAATGACAACTTCCGGGGGATGTCCTCCAACCTATCAGAGATCTTGCAACATGAGCTGACGTGTTGTTCACCCAATCAAAGGATCAGATAATGAATCTAGTACTGAAAGTATAAGCTACAGTTGACTCAAAGAGAGAGAAAAACAATAGTTGAAAAGTTTTGAATTTTTTTATTTCTTACCAAATGAAGCAGAAGAAAGAGAGAGAGAGAAAAGAGAGTGAGAGAGAGAGAAAGAGCGAGACAGAGAGAGAGAGAGAGAAAGACAGAGCTAGCTATATTTGATAGTATTTTTTTCTCTCACTTACTTAGATAGCAAATGCAGCTAGCTAGTTTAGCCTAGTCAACCACCCGGATCAAACAGAGAGGGATGCTATGTTAGCTAGCTGGCTTTGGCTATCCAACAGGGAGGGATGCTATGTAGCTAGCTGGCTTTGGCTATCCAGCAGAGAGGGATGCTATGTTAGCTAGCTTGCTATGGCTATCCAACACTGTAACTCTTGTTTTTATTGATTTATTGCCACTGGGGCCCGCCGGTGTAACTGCTAAACTGCTTGCTGCCTTTACACTGTACTGAATGACTGTTTCATTAACACGTTAGTTCTAATAGCCAGCTATGTTGAATATGAAGTTAGCTAATATATAGTGACAACGCCGTAGGCTGTGTGTAATGGTTAGCGGTTATGGCCAGGTGAAAACGCATGTTTGCAACTGTTGATTACACCCTAGATCAGCTAGATGCAGGCCAGGGCGGTATGTTTCACTTAGTCCCTATTGTTTCTCTCCATCACCAACTATGTAAACGTTAATTCATAGGAAAGGCGACGGACAGAAGGAGAATTAGACTATCATGTAGTAGCCTAAACCTATTGATTTTACATTGAGCTGGGTGAATCTGAATGACAGTCATTCAATTTGCTGTAATATAAATGAAATCAATTGTCATCGTATTTGTCACATGCGCCGAATACATGTGTTGTATTTCAACCTTAGAGTGAAATTCTTACTTTACAAGTCCTTAACCAACAATGCAGTTTTACAAAAAATAAGTGTTAAGGAAACTATTAAAAAATAAACTAAAGTAAAAAATTAAAGAGCAACAATAAAATAACAATAACGAGGCTATATACTGGTGGTATGGTACCGAGTCAATGTGTAGGGCACATGTTAGTTGAGGTAATTGAGGTAATATGTACAGGTAGGTAGAGGTAAAGTGTCTAGGCATAGATAGTAAACAGAGAGTAGCAGCAGCTTAAACATGGGTGTGGGGAAGGGGGCAGACAATGCAATACAATGCAAAGAAGCTGTTGAGAAGCATCTTGGACCGAGACCTGGCGCTCCGGTACCGCTTGCCATGCGGTAGCAGAGAGAACAGTCTATGACTGGGGTGGCTGAAGTATTTTTTGGGCCTTCCTCTGACACTGTCTGTTATAGAGGTACTGGATGGCAGGAAGCTTGGCCCCAGTGATGTACTGGGCTGTACACACCACCGCCTGGTATAGAGGTCATGGATGGCAGGAAGCTTAGCCCCAGTGATGTACTGGGTGGTACACACTACCTTCTGTAGTGCATTGTGGGCGGAGGCCATACCAGGCAGTGATGCAACCAGGATGCAACCAGGATGCTCTCGATGGTGCAGCTGTAGAACCTACTGAGGATCTGAGGACCCATGCCAAATCTTTTCAGTCTCCTGAGGGGGAATAGGCGTTGTCGTGCCCTCTTCACGACTGTCTTGGTGTGTTTGGACCATGTTAGTTGGTTGGTGATGTGGACACAAAGGAACTTGAAGCTCTCAACCTGCTCCATTACAGCCCCGTCGATGAGAATGGGGGCGTGCTCGGTCCTCCTTTTTCAATAATCTCCTTTGTTGTGTTTTGATCACGCTGAGAGAGAGGTTTTCATCCTGGCAGCCATACTGCCAGGTCTCTGACCTCCTCCCTATAGGCTGTCTTATCGTTGTCGTTGATCAGGCCTACCACTGTTGAGTCGTCAGCAAACTTAATGACGGTGTTGGAGTTGTGCTTGGCCACGCAGTTGTGGGTGAACAGGGAGTACAGGAGGGGACTAAGTACACCCCTTAGGAGGAAACTAAGCATATTTCACTGCCATACTGTGTTCAATCTTGTCTCAAGAGGACCACAATGAAAATATGTCCCAGACATTATTGTGTGTTATCCTTGATGATTTTATTTATGTGCATGCTTTTTCAAGTTTTATTTGTGCTTGTTTTTTAAAAATGGTCGAATGAATAAACTGAAATAAGCACGCACGCCTGAGGGGCCCCTGTGTTGAGGATCAGCGTGGCAGATGTGTTCGTTCCTCACCACCTGGGGCCGGCCCGTCAGGAAGTCCAGGATCCAGTTGCAGAGGGAGGTGTTTAGTCCCAGGGTCCTTATGAGCTTGAGTGATGAGCTTTGAGGGCACTATGGTGTTGAACGCTGAGCTGTAGTCAATGAATAGCATTCTCACATAGGTGTTTCTTTTGTCCAGATGTCTAAGAGCTGTGTGGAGTGCAATAGAGATTGCATCATCTGTGGATCTGTTGGGGCGGTATGCAAATTGGAGTGGTTCTAGGGTTTCTGGGATAATGGTGATGATGTGAGCCATGACCAGCCTTTCAAATCACTTCATGGTGAGTGCTACGGGTCGGTAGTTACTTAAGCAGGTTACCTTAGTGTTCTTGGGCACAGGGACTGTGATGGTCTGCTTGAAACATGTTGGTATTACAGACTCAGTCAGAGACAGATAAAAAATATCAGTGAAGACATGTGCCAGTTGGTGAGCGCATGCTTGGAGTACTGGTAATCTGTCTGGCCCTGCAGCCTTCTGAATGTTGACCTGCTTAAAGGTCTTAGTCATATCGGCTACGGAGAGCGTGATCACACAGTCGTCCTGAACAGGTGATGATCTCATGCATGATTCAGTGTTGATTGCCTCGAAGCGAGCATCGAAGTTATTTAGATTGTCTGGTAGACTCATGTCACTGGGCAGCTTGCGGTTGTGCCTTCCTTTGTAGTTCTTAATAGTTTGCAAGCCCTGCCACATTCAGCGAGCCTCAGAGGCGGTGTAGTAGGATTAAATCTTAGTCCTGTATTAACGCTTTGCATGTTTGATGATTCGTCTAGGCCCGTCTGAAGTTTGCTAGAGAGCATTTGGATGATCCAGAAGAAGATTGGGAGAATACAAAAAAGTATTTAGTCAGCCACCAATTGTGCAAGTTCTCCCACTTAAAAAGATGAGAGAGGCCTGTAATTTTCATCATAGGTACACTTCAACTATGACAGACAAAATTAGAAAAGAAATCCAGAAAATCACATTGTAGGATTTTTTATGAATTTATTTGCAAATTATGGTGGAAAATAAGTATTTGGTCAATAACAAAAGTTTATCTCAATACTTTGTAAAATACCCTTTGTTGGCAATGACAGCGGTCAAACGTTTTCTGTAAGTCTTCACAAGGTTTTCACACACTGTTGCTGGTATTTTGGCCCATTCCTCCATGCAGATCTCCTCTAGAGCAGTTATGTTTTGGGGCTGTTGCTGGGCAACATGGACTTTCAACTCCCTCCAAAGATTTTCTATGGGGTTTAGATCTGGAGACTGGCTAGGCCACTCCAGGACCTTGAAATGCTTCTTACAAAGTCAATCCTTTATTGCCCGGGTGGTGTGTTTGGGATCATTGTCATGCTGAAAGACCCAGCCACGTTTCATCTTCAAAGTTTTCACTCAAAATCTTACGATTTCACTCAAAATCTCACGAATCTCATGTCCCCAATCATTCTTTTCTTTACACAGATCAATCGTCCCGGTCCCTTTGCAGAAAAACAGCCCCAAAGCATCATGTTTCCACCCCCATGCTTCACAGTAAGTATGGTGTTCTTTGGATGCAACTCAGCATTCTTTGTCCTCCAAACACGACGAGTTGAGTTTTTACCAAAAAGTAATATTTTGGTTTCATCTGACCATATGACATTCTCCCAATCTTCTTCTGGATCATCCAAATGCTCTTTAGCAAACTTCAGACGGGCCTGAACGTGTACTGGCTTAAGCAGGGGGACACATCTGGCACTGCAGGATTTGAATCCCTGGCGGCGTAGTGTGTTACTGATGGTAGACTTTGTTACTTTGGTCCCAGCTCTCTGCAGGTCATTCACTAGGTCCCCCCGTGCGGTTCTGGGATTTTTGCTCACCGTTCTTGTGATCATTTGACCCCACGGGGTGAGATCTTGCGTGGAGCCCCAGATCGAGGGAAATTATCAGTGGTCTTGTATGTCTTTCATTTCCTAATAATTGCTCCCACAGTTGATTTCTTCAAACCAAGCTGCTTACCTATTGCAGATTCAGTCTTCCTAGCCTGGTGCAGGTCACAATTTTGTTTCTGGTGTCCTTTGACAGCTCTTTGGTCTTGGCCATAGTGGAGTTTGGAGTGTGACTGTTTGAGGTTGTGGACAGGTGTCTTTTATACTGATAACAAGTTCAAACAGGTGCCATTAACTTCTTGGATATAGGGGGCGATCTTTTAATTTATGGATAAAAAAACGTGCCCGTTTTATGCGCAATATTTTGTCACGAAAAGATGCTTGACTATGCATATAATTGACAGCTTTGGAAAGAAAACACTCTGACGTTTCCAAAACTGCAAAGATATTATCTGTGAGTGCCACAGAACTCATGCTACAGGCGAAACCAAGATGGAACTTCAAACAGGAAATGAGCAGAATTTTTGAGGCTCTGTTTTCCATTGTCTCCTTATATGGCTGTGAGTGCGCCCGGAATGAGCCTGCCCTTTCTGTCATTTCCCCAAGTTGTCTGCAGCATTGTGACGTATTTGTAGGCATATCATTGGAAGATTGGCCATATAAGAGACTACATTTACCAGGGGTCCGCCCGGTGTCCTTTGTCTAAATTGGTGCGTAATCTTCAACTGGAGGCATTTGCCCATGAGATTCAGAAGAGAACGCACACTTCCACTAATGATATATCATCGAAGAGATATGTGAAAAACACCTTGAGGATTGATTCTAAACAACGTTTACCATGTTTCAGTCGATATTATGGAGTTAATTTGGAAAAAAGTTCAGCGTTTTGATGACTGAATTTTCGGGGTTTTTTTGGTAGCCAAACGTGACGCACCAAACGGAGCGATTTCTCCTAAACAAATAATCTTTCAGGAAAAACTGAACATTTGCTATCTAACTGAGAGTCTCCTCATTGAAAACATCCGAAGTTCTTCAAAGGTAAATTATTTTATTTGAATGATTTTCTGGTTTTTGTGAAAATGTTGCCTGCTGATGCTAACGCATCATGAATAGTTAACGTTGCGTTATGGTAATGAGCTTGAGGCTGTATTCACAATCCCGGATCCGGGATGGCTAGAATCAAGAGGTTAATACAGGTAACGAGTGGAGGACAGAGGAGCCTCTTAAAGAAGAAGTTACAGGTCTGTGAGAGCCAAAAATCTTGCTTGTTTGTAGGTGACCAACTACTTTTTTCCACCATAATTTGCAAATAAATTCATTAAAAAACCTACAATGTGATTTTCTGGATTTTTTTCTCATTTTGTCATAGTTGAAGTGTACCTATGATGAAAATTACAGGCCTCTCTCATCTTTTTAAGTGGGAGAACTTGCACAGTTGGTGGCTGACTAAAACGTCCCCCCCCCACTGTATATGTTGAATATAGATTCGTTTATATTAAATTAGATATATATAGATATATGTTGAATAATTTTGCACGCCCAATTTTTCAGTTTTTGATTTGTTAAAAAAGTTTGAAATATCCAATAAATGTCATTCCACTTCATGATTGTGTCCCACTTGTTGTTGATTCTTCACAAAAAAATACAGTTTTATATCTTTAAGCCTGGCAAAGGTTGCAAAGTTCAAGGGGGCCGAATACTTTTGCAAGGCACTGTAGACACTATATACAGTAGTTATATAGGATGGTGTATATAGACACTATATACAGTAGTTATATAGGATGGTGTATATAGACACTATATACAGTAGTTATACAGGGGCAGAACAACAGGTTTGTACCTTGTCAGCTTGGGGATTTGAACTTGCCGCCTTTCGGTTACTAGTCCAACGCTCTAACCACTAGGCTACCCTGCCGACACTATATAGAGTAGATATATAGGATGGTGTATATAGACACTATATACAGTAGATATATAGGATGGTGCATATAGACAGTATAGACAGTAGTTTTATAGGATGGTGTGTATAGACAGTAGTTATATAGGATGGTGAATATAGACAGTTTAGACAGCAGTTATATAGGATGGTGTGTATAGACAGTAGTTATATAGGATGGTGTGTATAGACAGTAGTTATACAGGATGGTGTGTATAGACAGTAGTTACAGTATAAAGATTGGTGTGTATAGACAGTATTGACAGTAGTATTATAGGATGTTGTGTATAGACAGTAGTTATATAGGATGGTGTGTATAGACAGTAGTTATTTAGGATGGTGTGTATAGACAGTAGTTATATAGGATGGTGTGTATAGACAGTAGTTATATAGGATGGTGTGTATAGACAGTAGTTATATAGTATGGTGAGTATAGACAGTATAGACAGTAGTTATATAGGATGGTGTGTATAGACAGTAGTTATATAGGATGGTGTTTATAGACAGTAGTTATACAGGATGGTGTGTATAGACAGTAGTTATATAGGATGGTGTGTATTGACAGTAGTTATATAGGATGGTGTGTATAGACAGTAGTTATATAGTATGGTGAGTATAGACAGTATAGACAGTAGTTATAAAGGATGGTGTGTATAGATAGCATAGACAGTAGTTATATAGGATGGTGTGTATAGACAGTAGTTATATAGGATGGTGTTTAGAGACAGTAGTTATACAGGATGGTGTGTATAGACAGTAGTTATATAGGATGGTGTGTATAGACAGTAGTTATATAGGATGGTGTGTATAGACTGTAGTTATATAGGATGGTGTGTATAGACAGTATAGACAGTAGTTGTATAGGATGTTTTGTATAGACAGTAGTTATATAGGATGGTGTGTATAGACAGTAGTTATACAGGATGGTGTGTATAGACAGTAGTTATATAGAATGGTGTGTATAGACAGTAGTTATATAGGATGGTGTGTATAGACAGTATAGACAGTAGTTGTATAGGATGTTGTGTATAGACAGTAGTTATATAGGCTGGTGTGTATAGACAGTCGTTGTATAGGATGGTGTGTATAGACTGTAGTTATACAGGATGGTGTGTATAGACAGTAGTTACAGCATAAAGGTTGGTTTGTATAGACAGTATAGACAGTAGTTGTATAGGATGGTTTGTATAGACAGTATAGACAGTAGTTGTATAGGATGGTGTGTATAGACTGTATGGACAGTTATTATATAGGATGATGACTAGAATACAGTATATATTCATTCCTGTTGTTCAGATGGGACAGGGCAGTGTGATGAGGACAGGGCAGTGTGATGAGGATATGGCAGTGTGCAGTGTGATGAGGGTAGGGCAGTATGATGAGGACAGGGCAGTGTGATGAGGACAGGGCAGTGTGATGAGGACAGGGCAGTGTGATGAGGATAGGGCAGTGTGCAGAGATCAGTCAGAGATCACCAAGCGCAACATAGCTTCTGCGTGTAAATCAGCTAGAAAGATGTGTCGGCATCGAGTAATTGTCTCTGGCCCCCTCCCAGTTAGGGGGAGTGATGAGCTCTACAGCAGAGTCTCACAACTCAATCGCTGGTTGAAAACAGTTTTCTGCCCCTCCCAAAAGATAGAATTTGTAGATAATTGGCCCTCTTTCTGGGACTCACCCACAAACAGGACCAAGCCTGACCTGCTGAGGAGTGACGGACTCCATCCTAGCTGGAGGGGTGCTCTCATCTTATCTACGAACATAGACAGGGCTCTAACTCCTCTAGCTCCACAATGAAATAGGGTGCAGGCCATGCAGCAGGCTGTTAGCCAGCCTGCCAGCATAGTGGAGTCTGCCACTAGCACAGTCAGTGTAGTCAGCTCAGCTATCACCATTGAGACCGTGTCTGTGCCTCGACCTAGGTTGGGCAAAATTAAACATGGCGGTGTTCGCCTTAGCAATCTCACTAGGATAAAGACCTCCTACATTCCTGTCATTATTGAGAGAGATCATGATACCTCACATCTCAAAATAGGGCTACTTAATGTTAGATCCCTTACTTCAAAGGCAATTATAGTCAATGAACTAATCACTGATCATAATCTTGATGTGATTGGCCTGACTGAAACATGGCTTAAGCCTGATGAATTTACTGTGTTAAATGAGGCCTCACCTCCTGGCTACACTAGTGACCATATCCCCCGTGCATCCCGCAAAGGCGGAGGTGTTGCTAACATTTACGATAGCAAATTTCAATTTACAAAAAAAAAAATGATGTTTTCGTCTTTTGAGCTTCTAGTCATGAAATCTATGCAGCCTACTCAATCACTTTTTATAGCTACTGTTTACAGGCCTCCTGGGCCATATACAGCGTTCCTCATTGAGTTCCCTGAATTCCTATAGGACCTTGTAGTCATAGCAGATAATATTCTAATCTTTGGTGACTTTAATATTCACATGGAAAAGTCCACAGACCCACTCCAAAAGGCTTTCGGAGCCATCATCGACTGTCCAACATGTCTCCAGACCTACTCACTGTCACAGTCATACTCTGGACCTAGTTTTGTCATATGGAATAAATGTTGTGGATCTTAATGTTTTTCCTCATTATCCTGGACTATTGGACCACCATTTTATTACGTTTGCAATTGCAAAAAATAATCTGCTCTGACCCCAACCAAGGAACATCAAAAGTCGTGCTATAAATTCACAGACAACACAAAGATTCCTTGATGTCCTTCCAGATTCCCTCTGTCTACCCAAGGACGCCAGAGGACATAAATCAGTTAACCACCTAACTGAGGAACTCAATTTAACCTTGCGCAATACCCTAGATGCAGTTGCACCCCTAAAAACTAAAAACATTTCTCATAAGAAACTAGCTCCCTGGTACACAGAAAATACCCGAGCTCTGAAGCAAGCTTCCAGAAAATTGGAACGGAAATGGCGCCACACCAAACTGGAAGTCTTCCGACTAGCTTGAAAAGAGAGCCCTTACTGCTGCTCGATCATCCTATTTTCCTAACTTAATTGAGGAAAATAGGAACAATCCGAAATTCCTTTTTGATACTGTCACAAAGCTAACTAAAAAGCAGCATTCCCCAAGAGAGGATGGCTTTCACTTTAGCAGTGATAAATTCATGAACTTCTTTGAGGAAAAGATCATGATTATTAGAAAGCAAATTACGGACTCCTCTTTAAATCTGCATATTCCTTCAAAACTCAGTTGTCCCGAGTCTGCACAACTCTGCCAGGACCTAGGATCAAGAGAGACGCTCAAGTGTTTTAGTACTATATCTCTTGACACAATGATAAAAATAATCATGGCCTCTAAACCTTCAAGCTGCATACTGGACCCTATTCCAACTAAACTACTGAAAGAGCTGCTTCCTGTGCTTGGCCCTCCTATGTTGAACATAATAAACGGCTCTCTATCCACCGGATGTGTACCAAACTCACTAAAAGTGGCAGTAATAAAACCTCTCTTGAAAAAGCCAAACCTTGACCCAGAAAATATAAAAAACTATCGGCCTATATCGAATCTTCCATTCCTCTCAATTTTTTGGGAAAAGGCTGTTGCGCAGCAACTCACTGCCTTCCTGAAGACAAACAATGTATGCGAAATGCTTCAGTCTGGTTTTAGACGCCATCATAGCAGTTAGACGGCACTTGTGAAGGTGGTAAATGAAATTTTAGTGGCATCGGACTGAGGCTCTGCATCTGTCCTCGTGCTCCTATACCTTAGTGCTGCTTTTGATACCATCGATCACCACATTCTTTTGGAGAGATTGGAAAGATTGGTTTAGATCTTATCTGTCGGAAAGATATCAGTTTGTTTCTGTAAATGGTTTATCCTCTGACAAATCAACTGTAAATTTCGGTGTTCCTCAAGGTTCCGTTTTAGAACCACTATTGTTTTCACTATATAAAAACAAAGAGATCTTCTGTTGAATCTGACAATTAATCTTAATGGTTGTACAGTCGTCTCTAATAAAACTGTGAAGGACCTCGGCATTACTCTGGACCCTGATCTCTCTTTTGAAGAACATATCAAGACCGTTTCAAGGACAGCTTTTTTCCATCTACGTAACATTGCAAACATCTGAAACTTTCTGTCCAAAAATGATGCCAAAAAATTTATCCATGCTTTTGTCACTTCTAGGTTAGACTACTGCAATGCTCTACTTTCCGGCTACCCGGATAAAGCACTAAATAAACTTCAGTTAGTGCTAAATACGGCTGCTAGAATCCTGACTAGAACCAAAATATTTGATCATATTACTCCAGTGCTAGCCTCCCTACACTGGCTTCCTGTCAAAGCAAGGGCTGATTTCAAGATTTTACTGCTAACCTACAAAGCATTGCATGGGCTTGCTCCTACCTATCTCTCTGATTTGGTCCTGCCGTACATACCTACACGTACGCTACGGTCACAAGACGCAGGCCTCCTAATTGTCCCTAGAATTTCTAAGCAAACAGCTGGAGGCAGGGCTTTCTCCTATAGAGCTCAATTTTTATGGAATGGTCTGCCTACCCATGTCAGAGACACAAACTCGGTCTCAACCTTTAAGTCTTCACTGAAGACTCATCTCTTCAGTGGGTCATATGATTGAGTGTAGTCTGGCCCAGGAGTGGGAAGGTGAACGGAAATGCTCTGGAGCAACGAACCGCCCTTGCTGTCTCTGCCTGGCCGGTTCCCCTCTTTCCACTGGGATTCTCTGCCTCTAACCCTTTTACAGGGGCTGAGTCACTGGCTTGCTGGGGCTCTCTCATACCATCCCTGGGAGGGGTGCGTCACCTGAGTGGGTTGAGTCACTGATGTGATCATCCTGTCTGGGTTGCCCCCCCCCCCCTTGGGTTGTGCCGTGGCGGAGATCTTTGTGGGCTATACTCAGCCTTGTCTCAGGATGGTAAATTGGTGGTTGAAGATATCCCTCTAGTGGTGTGGGGGCTGTGCTTTGGAAAAGTGGGTGGGGTTATATCCTTCCTGTTTGGCCCTGTCCGGGGGTCTCCCCGGATGGGGCCACAGTGTCTCCTGACCCCTCCTGTCTCAGCCTCCAGTATTTATGCTGCAGTAGTTTATGTGTCTGGGGGCTAGGGTCAGTTTTTTATATCTGGAGTACCTCTCCTGTCCTATTCGGTGTCCTGTGTGAATTTAAGTGTGCTCGCTCTAATTCTCTCTTTCTCTCTTTCTTTCTCTCTCTCGGAGGACCTGAGCCCTAGGACCATGCCTCAGGACTACCTGACATGATGACTCCTTGCTGTCCCCAGTCCACCTGGCCATGCTGCTGCTCCAGTTTCAATTATTCTGCCTTATTATTATTGGACCATGCTGGTCATTTATGAACATTTAAACTTCTTGGCCATGTTCTGTTATAATCTTCAGGTAATCCAGAGACCACGTTTATTCCCGGAGAGTTTTTTCTTCCTGTCGGCACAATGGACGGAATGGTGAGAGTCATGATTGCGTGAAACAGAAAATGTTACAGTCCCTGATGTTTCTCTGGAAGGAGATCCTCACCCTACTTTATTGTCCAGAGACTGAACGTCAGGGAGTAATATACTTGGAAGAGGTGGATGGTATCACTCTTCTCGGGCGACGGCGTCTTGGAGCTGACCCTGGGGTGAACGGAATTACCTCAAGAAGTTAAATCAATGGATCCAATTCAGGGAAGTTGAATTTCTGGTCGAAATGCTTGTGAGCGACTGCCGATCTAATATCCCAAAGTTCTTTACAGCTGTAATTAATATCGCAAGAAATGTTCTGAGAAACAAAACAAATACTTTCTTCGAATACCCATACTAACATACTGTATACTACATACTTAATGACTATATAGTACATACTATATACTATTAGTTCCTTTTAGTATACTGTAAACAAACGGCATCCTTTCAGTTGAGTGTACTAGCGCTTCGCCTGTCTACCGCCTGTCTACCGCCTGTCTACCGGGAGTTTATGCTGTTGCTATGCAACCTCTTGCTAGCTTGTTAACATAACAAATTACTTGCTAGACATTTTATGAATTCGGGTGTGTTTTTAAATTCAATCTGGAGTACCTGAGTGCGCTCTGGGCGTTGGTAAACTCAGAGCGTTGTCAGATTGTCCATCTGTAAATTCAGAGCGTTTTGCTGTTGGAGAGTTCAGAGGGCACACTGGATACTCAGGCCGAGGTTTGACCCAAGCGTTCTGGCCTCACGACGGCAGTCAAGCACCCAAGCTAACTGGCTAAATTTAGCTAGCTTGCTAGCTACTTCCAGACATAAATGAGAGAACACCTCACTCTGACCATTTTGAAGAAAAGCCATTATTAAATTGCATTTTCTTAACATTTGTCATAATTAGTTAAAGCAATTCATTTGTATTCCCTCTCGTTGGACTTCGGCTGCATTTTTTCCCCGCCATTTTCTTCAAATCTGAAAACTATGCGAAGCCATGCCCATTTTCTGAAGAATTGCATTATGGGCCCTAAAAGCATGGAAATAGTGCCCGCTGCTTGTATACTTCGTATATTGGCGAATGTAATACGACATCCTGGGAACTTTTGGCATACTAACTATGTCCATAACTATATCCATAATTTTGACCAATAAACGTACTACTGTATATACTCAATTCACGTCACTAAAAAGTAGTTAGTATTCGAACACGTCTTTCGGCGCCATCTTGTTTAAAGAAGTGTTTAATGCTAATTAATTTAATTTAAATAATTTCATGTTTGATTTCCATTGTTCAATGAAGCTTTTGACAGTTTTATTGAACAGATTCTATTCCTAGAGCATATGGTGGAAAATAGTTATTTTTTCAGACACTTTTTTAATAGAAACAGATTCTCAGTCTCTTTTCGGGTTTTATGTGTAATGAGTTCAGCCATCAACCGTCTCCCCGCTGTCTGAGTAACACTTGAATTTCATGGCTTTTTCTTTTACGGTAGATTTGTACTGTTTCTTTCATATTCAGTCCACATGAAACACTAATTACAACGGTGGTTTCCCACCCTATAGTTTGACTCTAAGGACCCTGCTCGAAAGGAGTGCCCTATATAGGAAATAGCACTATTGTATACTGTACTGTACGTGGATAGGGGTCATTTTCCCAACTAACATTCAGGGACTGTAGTACGTTTAATATAGGCCTTATTCCCCAGCCAGCTGATGACACAGCTGTGATGCAAAGATCTGCTTGGCCAGTAGAGGCCTCCAATGCCTTGTACAACTTCTTCTACAGAGTCAGTCCCTTGATACATGTTGCAGACACGCATGGACAGAGCCTAAACAGACATTTACAGGGGAGCGTTGTATATCACCAACCGCTTCCACATGGGTTTGGTTTCATGAATCAACACTAAAGTCATTTCAGGTTCACAATAAGTCTCATTTTACCTGAGTACATATCCATTTTCATTTCATGCAAACTCTACAACTAGTGTGGAGGAAAATGTGTTGTATATTTAGTGGCAGGAGAGAAAACACATTCTAATACATTTGAGAAAGAAAGGAGAGAGGGGGGAGGAGAGAGGGGAGAGAAAGAGGGGACAGAGGGGAGAGGAGAGAGAGAGAGAGAGAGAGAGAGGGAGGAGAGGAGAGGAGAGGAGAGGAGAGGACAGAGGGGAGAGGAGAGAGAGGGGAGGACAGAGGGGAGAGAAAACACATTCTAATACATTTGAGAAAGAAAGGAGAGAGGGGAGAGGAGAGAGAGAGAGAGAGAGGGGAGAGGACGGAGAGGAGAGGACAGAGGGGAGAGGAGAGAGAGAGAGGGGAGGACAGAGGGGAGAGAAAGAGGGGACAGAGGGGAGAGGAGAGAGAGAGGGGAGGACAGAGGGGAGAGGAGAGAGAGGAGAGGACAGAGGGGAGAAGAGTGAGAGAGAGGGAGCACAGAGGGGAGAGAAAGAGGGGACAGAGGGGAGAGGAGAGGGAGAGAGGGGAGGACAGAGGGGAGAGAGGGGACAGAGGGGAGAGGAGAGAGAGAGAGGGGAGGACAGAGGGGAGAGAAAGAGGGGACAGATGGGACAGGAGAGAGAGAGAGGGAGAGGAGAGAGAGAGATAGGGGGGCAGAGGGGAGAGGAGAGAGAGGAGAGGACAGGGGGAGGACAGAGGGGAGAGAAAGAGGGTACAGAGGGGAGAGAGAGAGAGAGGGGAGGACAGAGGGGAAAGAAAGAGGGGACAGAGGGGAGAGGAGAGAGAGAGAGGGAAGAGGAGAGAGAGAGGGGGAGAGAGAGAGAGGGGAGGACAGAGGGGAGAGAAAGTGGGGACAGAGGGGAGAGGAGAGAGAGAGAGAGGGGAGGACAGATGGGAGAGAAAGAGGGGACAGAGGCGAGAGGAGAGAGAGAGGGGATGACAGAAGGGAGAGAAAGAGAGGAGAGGACATCTGTCCTCCTCTCTCCTCTTCCCTCTGTCCTCCTCTCCCCTCCTCTCTCCCCTCTGTCCTCCTCTCCTCTTTTCTCCCCTCCTCTCCTCTCCTCTCCTCTCTTTCCCTCTCCTCCTCTCCTCTCCTCTCCTCTCCTCTCCTCTCCTCTCCTCTCCTCTCCTCTCCTCTCCTCTCCTCTCCCTCTCCTCTCCTCTCCTCTCCCTCTTTCCCTCTGTCCTCTCCTCTCCCCTCTGTCCTCCTCTCCTCTATCCTCTCTCCTCTCCTCTCCTCTCTACTCTCTCCTCTCTCCTCTCCTCTCTTTCCCTCTGTCCTCCTCCCCCCTCGGTACCCTTGCTGTATTCTTCCCCTTCAGTATGTTGAATACGCCTCCTTGACCGACTGTGCTCTTTAATGAACCCTGTGGACTTCATGCACCACAAAGGGACACTGTGTGTCACCAAGTTCTTTCTTCTCAGGAGTCACTGTGATTTCTATATCCGTTGTCATGGAGACGAGGCAACTGACAGGGAAAATGGAAGAACTACCTCTGTCTCAATCTGACTGTCTACCTCCCAGTCCAGGCAGTGGGAACCTCCCAGGCCATGTAGATGAAATCTCCCAGTTCAGGAAGATGCAACCTTCCAGGCCATGTAGATGAAACCTCCCAGTCCAGGCAGAGGGAACCTCCCAGTCCAGGCTGAAGGAACCTCCCAGTCCAGGCAGAGGGAACCTCCCAGGCCATGTAGATGAAACCTCCCGGTTCGGGCAGAGGGAACCTCCCGGTCTGGACAGAGGGAACCTCCCGGTCCTGGCAGAGGGAAACTCCCAGGCCATGTAGATGAAACCTCCCAGTCCAGGCAGAGGGAACCTCCCAGGCCATGTAGATGAAACCTCCCAGTCCAGGCTGAAGGAACCTCCCAGTCCAGGCAGAGGGAACCTCCCAGGCCATGTAGATGAAACCTCCCGGTTCGGGCAGAGGGAACCTCCCGGTCTGGACAGAGGGAACCTCCCGGTCCTGGCAGAGGGAAACTCCCAGGCCATGTAGATGAAACCTCCCAGTCCAGGCAGAGGGAACCTCCCAGGCCATGTAGATGAAACCTCCCAGTCCAGGCAGAGGGAACCTCCCAGTCCAGGCAGAGGGAACCTTCCAGTCCAGACAGAGAGAACCTCCCAGTCCAGGCAGAGGGAACCTCCCAGGCCATGTAGATAAAACCTCCCGGTCCAGGCAGAGGGAACCTCCCAGTCCAGGCAGAGGGAACCTCCCAGTCCAGGCAGAGGGAACCTCCCAGTCCAGGCAGAGGGAACCTCCCAGGCCATGTAGATGAAACCTCCCGGTCCAGGCAGAGGGAACCTCCCAGGCCATGTAGATGAAACCTCCCGGTTCGGGCAGAGGGAACCTCCCGGTCTGGGCAGAGGGAACCTCCCGGTTCCGGGGAGAGGGATCCTCCCGGTCCAGGCAGAGGGAACCTCCCAGTCCAGGCAGAGGGAACCTCCCAGTCTAGGTAGATAAAACCTCCCGGTCCAGGCAGAGGGAACCTCCCGGTCCAGGAAGAGGGAACCTCCCTGTCCAGGCAGAGGGAACCAGAGGGAACCTCCCGGTCCAGGCAGAGGGAACCTCCCGGTCCAAGTAGAGGGAACCTCCTGGTCCAGGCAGAGGGAACCTCCCAGGCTAGAAGTACATCTGCTTGTGAAACTATTTATCCCGTTTTGTATAAATTTGATTTTTGGGGGGTTTGTTTTGATTTGCACAACATGCATACCACTTTGAAGATGCAAAATGTTTATTTTAAAACTTGAGCTTGCATAACTATTCACCCCCCCAAAGTCGATACTTTGTAGAGCCACCTTTTGCTGCAATTACAGCTGCAAGTCTCTTGGGGTATGTCTCTATAAGCTTGGCACATCTAGCCACTGGGATGTTTTCTAATTCTTCAAGGCAAAACTGCTCCAGCTCTTTCAAGTTGGACGGGTTCTGCTGGTGTACAGCAATCTTTATTAAGTCATACCACAGATTCACAATTGGATTGAGGTCTGGGCTTTGACTAGGCCATTCCAAGACATTTAAATGTTTCCCCTTAATCCACTTGAGTGTTTCTTTAGCAGTTTGCTTAGGGTCATTGTCCTGCTGGAAGGTGAACCTCTGTCCCAGTCTCAAATCTCTGGAAGATTGAAACACGTTTTCCTCAAGAATGATCCACCATTCCTTAAATTCTGACCAGTTTCCCAGTCCCTGCCGATGAAAAATGTCTCCACAACATGATGCTGCCACCACCATGCTTCACTGTGGGGATGGTGTCCTCGGGGCGATGAGATAGACATAGCATTTTCCTTGATGGCCAAAAAACTCAATACTAGTCTCATCTGACCAGAGAACCTTCTTCCATATGTTTGGGTCCTTTTGGCATGTTTGCTTATTTTTTTCTGGCCTCTTCCGTAAAGCTCTGTGGAGTGTACGGCTTAAACTGGTCCTATGGACAGATACTCCAATCTTCGCTGTGGAGCTTTGCAGCTCCTTCAGGGTTATCTTTGGTCTCTTTGTTGCCTCTCTGATTCATTGCCTCCTTGCCTGTTCCGTGAGTTTTGGTGGGCGGTCCTCTCTTGGCAGGTTTGTTGTGATGCAATATTCTTTCATAAAAAAAAGAAAAATGGATTTAATGGTGCTCTGTGGGATGTTCAAATTTTTTATTTATTTTTCATAACCCAACTCTGATCTGTACTTCTCCACAACTTTGTCCCTGACCTGTTTACTCCTTGATCTTCATGGTTTGCTTGCTTGGTTCATAGCAAAAAGGGGGTGAATACATGCACCACTTTTTCACTTTATCAAGTAATTTTTTTTCATTTCACTTCAACAAACCTGTTTTGTGTATGTCCATTATATGAAATCCAACAAAAAATCTCTTTAAATTACATGTTGTAATGCAACAAAATAGGAAAAATGGGGGATGAATACTTTGGTACTGTACAATATAGTCCTCTGTGTCTTTGCGTTTAGTCTGGTGATTCTCAATAAATCCTCTCGAAATGGAGTAACGAGGACATCGTCATGTCACCTGTCAGATACAGTGTTGGTGAGATTATATTGGGATCTCGTTCTCGTTATATAAAGGCCATCTTATCTATCAACATAGACACGGCTCTAACTCCCATATATCCACATTATCTCCACAATGAGATAGGGTGCAGGCCAGGCAGCTGGCTGTTAGCCAGCTCAATGTGATTGGCAAAACAAAAATCGTGTTGTGATTGGCCTGACTGAAACATGGTTCGAGCCTGATGAATTTACTGTGTTAAATTAGGCCTCACCTCCTGGTTACACTAGTGACCATATCCCCCGTGCATCCCGCAAATGCGGAGGTGTTGCAAACATTTACGATAGCAAATTCAAATGTACAAAAAAATTTAAGCATTTTCATCTTTTGAGCTTCTAATCATGAAATCTATGCAAACTACTCGATCACTGTTTATAGCTACTGTTTACAGGCCTCCTGGGCCATATACAGCGTTCTTCACTGAGTTCCTTGAATTCCTATCGGACCTTGTAGTCATAGCAGATAATATTCTAATCTTTGGTGACTTTAATAGTCACATGGAAAAGTCCACAGACCCACTCCAAAAGGCTTTCGGAGCCATCATTGACTCAGTGGGTTTTGTCCAAAATGTCTACGGAAAAGAGCTTCTTCCTGTGCTTGGCCCTCCTATGTTGAGCATAATAAACGTATCCCTATCCTCCGGACCAAACTCACTAAAAGTGGCAGTAATAAAGCCTCTCTTGACCTGGAAAATGTAAAGAAACGGCCTATATCGGATCTCCAATTCTTCTCAAAAATGTTGGAACAAATAATGAGTCTGGTTTTAGACCCCATCATAGCACTGAGCCTGCACTTGTGAAGGTGGTAAATTACCTTTTAATGGTGTCAGACCAAGACTCTGCATTTGTCCTCGTCCTCCGAGTGCTGCTCCGTTAGTGCTGCTTTTGACACTATCGATCACCACATTCTTTTGGAGAGATTGGAAACCCAAATTGGTCTGTACGGACAAGTTCTGGCCTGGTTTAGATCTTATCTGTCAGAAAGATATCAGTTTGTCTCTGTGGATAGTTTATCATCTGACAAGTTTCGGCGTTCCTCCAGGTTCTGTTTTAGGACCACTATTGTTTTCACTATATATTTTACCTCTTAGTGATGTCATTCGGAAACATAATGTTAACTTTCACTGCTATGCAGATGACACACAGCTGTACATTTTGATGAAACATGGCGAAGCCCAAAAATTGCCCTCCCTGGAAGCCTGTGTTTCAGACATAAGGAAGTGGATTGCGGCAAATGTTTTACTTTTAAACTCGGACAAAACAGACATAATCTGCTTTGAATCTAACAATTAATCATAAGGCAAGGGCTGATTTCAAGGTTTTACTGCTAACCTACAAAGCATTACATGGGCTTGCTCCTACCTATCTCTCTGATTTGATCCTGGCATACATACCTACACGTACACTACGGTCACAAGACGCAGGCCTGCTTACTGTCCCTAGAATTTCTAAGCAAACAGCTGGAGGCAGGGCTTTCTCCTATAAAGCTCCATTTTTATGGATGGTCTGCCTACCCATGTAATAGACGCAGACTCGGTCTCGACCTTTAAGTCTTTACCGAAGACTCATCTCTTCAGTATGTCCTATGATTGAGTGTAGTCTGACCTAAGGGTGCGAATGTGAACTGCAAGGCACTGGAGCGACAAGCTGCTCTTGCTGTCTCTGCCCGGCCAGCTCCCCTCTTCCCACTGGGATTCTCTGCCTTTGACCTTATTAAGGTGGCTGAGTCACTGGCTTACTGGTGCTCTTCCATGACGTCCCTAGGAGGGGTGCGTCACTTGAGTGGGTTGAGTCACTGACGTGATCTCCCTGTCTGGGTTGGCTCCCCCCTCGTGTTTGTGCCGTGGCGGAGATCTTCATGAGCTATACTCGGCCTTGTCTCATGATGGTAACTTGGTGGTTAAAGATATCCCTCTAGTGATGTGGGGGCTGTGCTTTGGCAAAGTGGGTGGGGTTATATCCTGCCTGGTTGGCCCCTTCCGGGGGTATCATCGGATGGGGCCAAAGTGTCCCCTGACCCCTCCGGTCTCAGCCTCCAGTATTTATGCTGCAGTAGTTCATGTGTCGGGGGCTAGGGTCAGTTTGTTATATCTAGAGTACTTCTCCTGTCCTATCCGGTGTCCTGTGTGAATTTAAGTATGCTCTCTCTAATTCTCTCTTTCTCTCTTTCTTTCTCTCTCTCAGAGGACCTGAGCCCTAGGACCATGCCTCAGGACAACCTGGGCTGATGACTCATTGCTGTCCCCAGTCCACCTGGCCATGCTGCTGCTCCAGTTTCAACTGTTCTGCCAGCGGCTATGGAACCCTGTCCTGTTCACCCGGACGTGCTACCTGTCCCAGACCTGCTGTTTTCAACTCTCTAGAGACAGCAGGAGCGGTAGAGATACTCCTAATGATCGGCTATGGAAAGCCAAATGACATTTACTCCTGAGGTACTGACCAGTTGCACCCTCTACAACCACTGTGATTATTGTTATCTGACCCTGCTAGTCATCAATGAACTTTTGAACATCTTCAATTAATTCATGGCCATGTACTCTTATCATCTCCCTGCTGGCAAAATAGGACTGGTCACCCCTCATAGTCTGGTTCCTCTCTAGGTTTCTTCCTAGGTCCCTGCCTTTCTAGGGAGTATTTCCCAGCCACCGTGCTTCTACATCTGCATTGCTTGCTGTTTGGGGATTTAGGCTGGGTTTCTGTATATTACTTTATGACATCAGCTGATGTAAAAAGGGCTTCATAAATACATTTGATTGATCTGTATGTGGCTCTGTGACAACATCTACTATTGATAGCAACACACACACCCCTCTACCACTACAAGGACTGACAGGTTATCCCTCACTGGGAGCTTGAACCACATGGGGGAGGAGATTGAGGGGTGAAGAGAATGAGCATTGTTATTTTTATTCAAATTTTCAACTCCTAAAATGTCTCTCATCCTAAACATGACAACCATTACGACCATTGGAGGGGCCTCATCTAATGATGAGGCAGCATCAGGACTATCGGAGGGGCCTCACCTAATGACTAGGCAGCATCACGACCATCGGAGGGGCCTCACCTAATGACTAGGCAGCATCACGACCATCGGAGGGGCCTCACCTAATGACTAGGCAGCATCACGACCATCGGAGGGGTCTCACCTAATGACTAGGCAGCATCACGACCATAGGAGGGGCCTCACCTAATGACGAGGCAGCATCACAACCATCGGAGGGTCCTCACCTAATGACTAGGCAGCATCACGACCATCGGAGGGGAAGAAAATTAACTTTGTATTGATTTGGCACCGTGCCCAAATGTAATTGAGCCACAACTTCTTCCCGGAGCTACAAATCATCCCTGCCAATTACAAGACTGTGTTGCCTCCTTCTCTCCTCCTTCCTCTCCTCTTTCTTCCTTTCTTCCTTCCTCCATTCTTCTTCTCCTCAGGTAGTTTCTAAATAACAGTGCCTTCAGACCCCTTGACTTTTTCCTGGTTCTTTTCCCCTCATCAATCTACACACAACACCCTATAATACCCAACAAAGCAAAAAACAGGATTCCAGACATCGTCACAAATGTATTACAAATAGATATATATATATAAATATTACATTTACTTAAGTATTCAGACCCTTTGGCAGCGATTATAGCCTCAAATCTTCTAGGTTATAACACTACAAGGTTGGTACACCTGTATTTGGGGGGTTTCTCCCATTCTTCTCTGCAAATCCTCTCAAGCTCTGTCTCTCAAGCTCTGGCAGGGCCAGTCAAGGAAGCCGCTCATGCGTTGTCTTGGCTGTGTGCTTTGGGTCGTTGTCCTGTTGGAAGTTGAACCTCCGCCCCTGTCTTGAGGTCCTGAGGGCTCTGTAGCAGGTTTTCATTAAGGATCTCTATGTACTTTCCTCTGTACATCTTTGCCTCAATCCTGACTAGTCTCCCAATCCCTGCAGCTGAAAAACATCCACACAGCATGATGCTGCCACCACCATGCTTCACCGTTGGGATGATAACAGGTTTCCACCAGAAGTGACGCTTGGCATTCAGGCCAAAGATGTATATCTTTGTTTCGTCAGACCAGAGAATCTTGTTTCTCATATCTTGGTTTCTCATGGTCTGAGAGTCCTTTAGGTGCCTTTTGGCAAACTCCACGTGGGCTGTCATGTTCCTTTTACTGAGGAGTGACTTCCGTCTTGCCACTCTACCATAAAGGCCTGATTGGTGGAGTGCTGCAGAGATGGTTGTCCTTCTGGAAGGTTCTCCCATCTCCACATAGGAACCCTGGAGCTCCGTCAGAGTGACCATTGGGTTCTTGATCACCTCCCTGACATAGACCCTTCCCCCCCGATTGCTCCAGATTGCTCAGTTTGGCCGGGTTGCCAGCTATAAGAAAATTCTTTCTGGTTCCAAACTTTTTCCATTTAAGAATGATGGAGGCCACTGTGTTCTTGGGGACCTTCAATGCTGCAGAAATGTTTTGGTACTCTTCCCCAGATCTGTGCCTCGATACAATCCTGTCTCGGAGCTCTACAGACAATTCCTTCGACCTCATGGCTTGGTTTTTGCTCTAAGATGCCCTGTTAACCGTGGGACCTTATAGACAGGTGTGTGCCTTTCCAAGTCATGTACAATCTTGAATTGAAGTTAGAACAGGTTAAAACAGGTGGACTTCAATGACGTTGAAGATTATCAATGGAAACAGGATGTGAGCTCAATGTCGAGTCTCATAGCAAAGGGTCTGAATACTTACGTAAGTAAGGTATTTCTCTTTACATTTTTTTTTTGCAAACATTTCTGTTTTCGCTTTGTCATTATGGGGTATTGTGTATAAATTGCTGTAAGAAATCGTGTAAGACACTGGGCCTATGCATATTAGTAAGCAGCTGGTGCACGATATCTAAGGAAGTCTCAAGGTTTTGCTCGCCTGAGATTGAGTATCTCATGATAAGCTGCAGACCACACCATCTACCTAGAGAGTTTTCACATGTATTTTTCGTAGCTGTCTTACATTCCACCATAGAGTGAGGCTGGCACTAAAACCGCGCTCAATGAGCTGTATTCCACCATAAGCAAACAGGAAAAGGCTCATCCAGAGGCGGAGCTCCTAGTAGCCGGGGACTTTAATGCCGGAAAACTTAAATCAGTTTTACCTCATTTCTATCAGCATGTTAAATGTGCAACCAGAGGGGAAAAAAAATCTCTAGATCACCTTTACACCACACACAGAGACCCGTACAAAGCTCTCCCTCGCTCTCCTTCCATTTGGCAAATCTGACAATAATTTTGTTCTCCTGCTTAGAAGGAAATATTTAAGCAGGAAGCTCAGTCAATGAAGGTCTATAAAAAAAGTGGTCAGATGAAACAGATGCTAAACTACAGGACTGTTTTGCTATCACAAACTGGAACATATTCCAATGTCATTGAGGAGTACAACACTCCAACCAGAATCCATGGATTACAGGCAACATTCACATTCAGCTGAAGGGTAGAGCTGTCACTTTCAAAGAGCGGTTCTCTAACCAGGAAGCTTATAAGAAATCCTGATAGGCCCTCCGACGAACCATCAAACAGGCAAACAGTCAATACAGGACTAAGATCGATTCGTACTACATCGGCTCTGATCCTCGATGGATGTGGCAGGGCTTGCAAACTATTACAGGCTACAAAGGGAAGCACAGCCGAGAGCTGCCCAGTGACACAAGCCAACCAGACGAGCTAAATAACTTCTATGCTCGCTTTGAGGCAAGTAGAACTGAAACATTCTTTGAGAGCATCAGCTGTTCCAGACAACTGTGTGATCACTCTCTCCGCAGCAGATGTGGGCAAGGTCTTTAAATAGGTCCACATTCACAAGGCCGCAGGGCCAGACGGACTACCAGGACGTGTACTCTGAACATGCACTGACCAACTGGCAAGTGTCTTCACTGACATGTTCAACCTCTCCCTGTCTGACTCTGTAATACCAACATGTTTCAAGCAGACCACCATAGTGTCTGTGCCCAAGAACATTAATGTAATCTGCCTAAATGACTACTGATCCGTAGCACTCACGTCTGTAGACATGACATGCTTTGAAATGCTGGTCATGGCTCACATCAACACCATTATCCCAGAAACCTTAGACCCACTTCAATTTGCATTCCGCCCCAACAGATCCAAAGATGAAGCAATCTCTATTGCACTCCACACTGCCCTTTCACACCTGGACAAAAGGAGCCCCTATGTGGGAATGCTATTCATTGACTACAACTCAGCATTCAACACCATAGTGCCCTCAAATCTCATCACTAAGCTAAGGACCCTGGGACTAAACACCTTCACAACTGGATCCTGGACTTCCTGACGGGCCGCCCTCAAGTGGTGAGGGTAGGCAACAACACATCCCCCACACTGATCCTCAACACGAGGGCCCCTCAAGGGTGCGTGCTCAGTCCATTCCTGTACTCCCTGTTCACTCATGACTGCACAGCCAGGCATGACTCCAACACCATCATTAAGTGTTCATAAAATTTGATTTGATTTGATTTAAGTTTGCTGATGATACAACAGTGGTAGACCTGATCACTGACAATGATGAGACAGCCTATAGGGAAGAGGTCAGAGACCTGACCATGTGGTGCAAGGACAACAACCTCTCTCTCAACTTGATCAAGGACATGATTGTGGACTACAGGAAAAGGAGGACCGAGCACGCCCCCATTCTCATCGACGGGGCAGTAGTGGAGCAGGTTGAGAGATTCTAGTTCCTTGGCTTCCACATCACCAACAAACTAGCATGGTCCAAGTACACCAAGAGAGTTGTGAAGAGGACAAAACCTATGCCCCTTCAGGAGACTGAAAAGATTTGGCATGGTTCCTCAGGTCCTCAAAAAGTTTTACAGCTGCACCATCGAGAGCATCCTGACTGGTTGCATCACTGCCTGGTATGGCAACTGCTCGGCCTCCATCTGCAACCCACTACAGAGGGTAGTGCCTAAGGCCCAGTACATCACCGGGGCCAAGCTTCCTGCCATCCAGGACCTCTATACCAGGCGGTGTCAGAGGAAGGCCCTAAAAATTGTCAAAGACTCCAGCCACCCTAGTCATAGACTGTTCTCTCTGCTACCTTACGGTAAGTGGTACTGGAGTGCCAAGTCTAGGTCCAAGAGGCTTCTTTACAGCTTCTACCCCAAAAGCCGTAAGACTCCTGAACATCTAATGAAATGGTTAATCAGACTATTTGCATTTCCCCCTGCCCCTTCTACACTGCTGCTACTCTCTGTTGTTATCATCTATGAATAGTCACATTAATAATTAATAACTCTACATGCATGTACATATTACCTCATTTACCTCGACACCGGTGCCCCCGCATATTGACTTTGTACCGGTACCCCTTGTATATAGCATCCACATTGACTCTGTACCGTAACACCCTGTATTTATCCTCCACATTGACTCTGTACCGTAATAGTCTGTACATAGCCTCCACATTGACTCTTTACCGGTACCCCCTGTATATAGCCTCAACATTGACTCTGTACCGTAATACCCTGTAAATAGCCTCCACGTTGACTCTGTACCGGTACCCCCTGTATATAGCCTCCACATTGACTCTGTACCGTACCCCCTGTATATAGCCTCCACAATGACTCTGTACTGGTACCCCCTGTCTATAGCCTCCACAATGACTCTGTACCAGAACCCCCTGTATATAGCCTCCACATTGACTCTGTACCAGTACCCCCTGTATATAGCCTCCACATTGACTCTGTACTGGTACCCCCTGTATATAGCCTCCACAATGACTCTGTACCTCCCTGTATATAGCCTCCACATTGACTCTGTACTGGTGCCCCCTGTATATAGCCTCCAGAATGACTCTGTACTGGTACCCCCTGTCTATAACCTCCACATTGACTCTGTACCGTAATAACCTTTATACAGCCTCCACGTTGACTCTGTACCGGTACCCCCTGTATATAGCCTCCACATTGACTCTGTACCGTACCCCCTGTATATAGCCTCCACAATGATTGACTCTAGCCTCCACAATGACTCTGTACCAGAACCCCTGTATATAGCCTCCACATTGACTCTCCAGTACCCCTGTAATAGCCTCCACATTGACTCTGTACTGGTACCCCCTGTCTATAGCCTCCACAATGACTCTGTACCAGATTGACTCTGTACTGGTGCCCCCTGTATATAGCCTCCAGAATGACTCTGTACTGGTACCCCCTGTCTATAACCTCCACATTGACTCTGTACCGTAATAACCTTTATACAGCCTCCACATTGACTCTATACCGGTACCCCCTGTATATAGCCTCCACATTGACTCTGTACCGTACCCCCCTGTATATTGCCTCCACAATGACTCTGTACTGGTACCCCCTGTCTATAGCCTCCACAATGACTCTGTACCAGAACCCCCTGTATATAGCCTCCACATTGACTCTGTACTGGTGCCCCCTGTATATAGCCTCCAGAATGACTCTGTACTGGTACCCCCTGTCTATAGCCTCCACATTGACTCTATACCGGTACCCCCTGTATATAGCCTCCACATTGACTCTGTACCGGTACCCCCCTGTATATATCCTCCAAATTGACTCTGTACCGTAGTACCCTATATATAGCCTCCAGGTTGACTCTGTACCGGTACCCCCTGTATATAGCCTCCACGTTGACTCTGTACCGGTACCCCCTGTATATAGCCTCCACATTGACTCTGTACCGTAACACCCTGTATATAGCCTCCACATTGACTCTGTACTGGTACCCCCTCTATATAGCCTCCACAATGACTCTGTACCCCCCTGTATATAGCCTCCACATTGACTCTGTACTGTTGCCCCCTGTATATAGCCTCCAGAATGACTCTGTACTGGTACCCCCTGTCTATAGCCTCCACATTGACTCTGTACCATAATAACCTTTATATAGCCTCCACATTGACTCTATTCCGGTACCCCCTGTATATAGCCTCCACATTGACTCTGGACCGGTACCCTGTATATATCCTCGACATTGACTCTGTACCGTAATAACCTTTATATAGCCTCCACGTTGACTCTGTACCGGTACCCCCTGTATATAGCCTCCACATTGACTCTGTACCGTAACACCCTGTATATAGCCTCCACATTGACTCTGTACTGGTACCCCCTCCATATAGCCTCCACAATGACTCTGTACCCCCCTGTATATAGCCTCCACATTGACTCTCTACTGGTGCCCCCTGTATATAGCCTCCACATTGACTCTGTACTGGTACCCCCTGTATATAGCCTCCACATTGACTCTGTACTGGTACCCCCTGTATATAGCCTCCACATTGACTCTGTACTGGTACCCCCTGTATATAGCCTCCACATTGACTCTGTACTGGTACCCCCTGTATATAGCCTCCACATTGACTCTGTACTGGTACCCCCTGTATATAGCCTCCAGAATGACTCTGTACCGGTACCCCCTGTATATAGCCTCCACATTGACTCTGTACTGGTACCCCCTGTATATAGCCTCCACAATGACTCTGTACCCCCCTGTATATAGCCTCCACATTCACTCTGTACTGGTACCCCCTGTATATAGCCTCCACATTGACTCTGTACCGGTACCCCCTGTATATAGCCTCCACAATGACTCTGTACCGGTACCCCCTGTATATAGCCTCCACAATGACTCTGTACTGGTCCCCCCTGTATCGTATTGTTATTTACGGCTGCTCTTCAATTATTTGTTATTCTTATCTTATACTTTTTTTAATGTGTTTTCCTAAAACTGTTTCGTTTGTTAAGGGCTTGTCAGTAAGCATCGTAAGGTAAAATAAGGTAAACTAAGGTAAAATAAGATAAAGTAAGGTATACCTGTTGTATTCATGTTACAAAATACAATATGATTTGATTTGAAATTAAAATGATTAAAACCATAACAAACTGTTAAAATCTAAATCTAATTTGTTTTTACTTAATGTGGTCCAGCATGGTGCTTGAACCATCAAATGTTGTGGGTTCAATTCCCGCTGTGGATGCAAGTTCTAAGTCACTTTGGATAAAAAGCGTTTCCTAAATATTATATTATAGATATTATCATAATAAATAATAACTAAATAATATATTTATATATATATATATATATATATATATATATATATATATATATCATTATCAGTCTGACTTCATTGGAACCTGTCACAGCTGCTGAACTTTCGTTTATTGAACCAGGCGAGTTAGACCAGACTGGATATGTGACATACTGCATGTATAAGAAGCCACAGTACATGTTCTTCTCGATGTAACACCAAACATGGAACTGACTGGATGGGAACTTCTGGAAAAGATCTATATTTTTTTCTGTAGAAAGGAGATTTAGTTTCCTCTGGTCTTGTGTTTCATCTAGTAATGTCTCAAGGGAAGACTTTGATCGCTGCTTCTCTAAACAACCAAAGGATCTTTTTGGCCTTCCTGTGACATCGGGTGGTGTAGGTGTCCTGGAGGGCAGGTAGTTTGCCCCCGGTGATGCATTGTGCAGACCTCACTACCCTCTGGAGAGACTTACGGTTGTGGGCGGAGCAGTTGCCGTACCAGGCGGTGATACAGCAGGACAGGATGATCTTGATTGTGCATCTGTAGAAGTTTGTGAGTGCTTTTGGTGACAAGCCAAATTTCTCATCCTCCTGAGGTTGAAGAGGCGCTGCTGCGCCTTCCTCACGATGCTGTCTGTGTGCGTGGACCATTTCAGTTTGTCTGTGATGTGTACGCCGAGGAACTTAAAACTATCCACCTTCTCCACTACTGTCTCGTCGATGTGGATAGGGGGCTGCTCCCTCTGCTGTTTCCTGAAGTCCATGATCATCCCCTTTGTTTTGTTGACGTTGAGTGTGAGGTTATTTTCAGGACACCACAGTCCGAGGGCCCTCACCTCCTCCCTGTAGGAGAGCGAGCAATCTCTCATCATTGTTGGTAATCAAGCCTACCACTGTAGTGTTGTCTGCAAACTTGATGATTGAGTTGGAGGTGTGCATGGCCAGGCAGTCGTGGGTGAACAGGGAGTACAGGAGAGGGCTCAGAACGCACCTTTGTGGGGCCCCAGTGTTGAGGATAAGCGTGGCGGAGATGTTGTTTCCTACCCTCACCACCTGGGGGCAGCCCGTCAGAAAGTCCAGGACCCTGTTGCACAGGGCAGGGTCGAGACCCATGGTCTGGAGCTTAATGACGAGTTTGGAGGGTACTATGGTGTTAAATGCTGAGCTGTAGTTGATGAACAGCATTCTCACATAGGTATTCCTCTTGTCCAGATGGGTTAGGGCAGTGTGCAGTGGGACGCGATTGCGTCATCTGTGGACCTATTGTGGTGGTAAGCAAATTGGAGTGGGTCTAGGGTGTCAGGTAGGTTGGAGGTGATATGATCCTTGACTAGTGTCACAAAGCACTTCAACATGACAGAAGTGAGTCCTACAGGGCAGTAGTCGTTTAGCTCAGTTACCTTAGCTTTCTTGGGAACAGGAACAATGGTGGACCTCTTGAAGCATGTGGGAACAGCACACTGGGATAAGGATTGATTGAATATGTCCGTAAACACACCAGCCAGCTGGTCTGCGCATGCTCTGAGGACGCGGCTGGGGATGCCGTCTGGGACGGCAGCCTTGCGAGGGTTAACACGTTTAACCCTAACACTCTTAAAGTTCTTACTCATGTCGGTTGCGGTGAAGGAGAGCCCGCAGGTGTTGGTAGCGGGCCGTGTCTATGGCACTGTATTGTCCTCAAAGTGAGCAAAGAAGTTGTTTAGTTTGTCTGGGAGCAAGACATCGGGTTCCTAATTTAGACCAGGGCCCTATTCCCTATGTAGTGTACTACTTTAGACCAGGGCCCTAATCCCTATATAGTGCACTACTTCAGACCATGGCCCTATTCCCTATATAGTGTACTACTTTAGACCAGGGCCCTCTTTCCTAGTTTGTGCATTACTTCAGACCAGGGCCATCTCTATTCTTCTGTTTAACTCTGAGAGAACTGTATTGGAAACAGATGTCTACATCTTCAGTTCCACCCCGGAGGCAACCTCTTTTTCCCAGAGAGACACATGGAGAAGTTTCTTGGTGTATCTTCTCAATGCTATTTTTACACACAGAAAGAGTTCCCAGAAAGAGCAGGACCCAGATGTTTCATGTGTTATGGTGCCTTTGGAGATGTTGATGAGCTCAGAAGTATTTGAATACTATTAGCAGATTAAAACAATTAAAGACCGTTAGCCTAGTCATGTTATTCTTGTATCTTTAACGGTGTTTTTAACTGACAGTAGAGCCCTACGCGGCAGGAATGCAACATTTACAAACCACTTCCTGTGTTAGTAAATCCATTAGCTGCTCCTCTCTGTCTGTTACTCGCTCCCTGCGTGATGCTCACTCTGCATGCGCTCTGCCCCACGGCAGCTCTGTGTCTGTGAGTATCCGTAGCAACGTCTCCGCTTGGGCTACTATGCTCAATGACGAGACGTGAGGCAGCAGTTAGCCGTTAGCAACTCTACATCACTCCAAACACTGACAAAAACATTATCTTCTGTGAAATTAGCTCTCGTGTCTCTATATTCGACGAGGTTGAAGCCCTTCTGACACTACGTTATGATCTTAGATGTGACTGTACTGAGCAGCAGAGCACGAGCAAATGGCTCAGCTACCCTCAGACGAGTTATTGATGAAAATCCATGCCCTACAACGGCCCTAACCCAATGCATAATGTTGAGACCAGTCGGACTCGGGTCGCGTATCAGAGCTCTTGCCCACAGCCTCTAACACACCGTCTCTTTGGAAGTTACTCCACAGAAACACATTCTCAACTAGAAAAGTGCAACAACAAATGTGACGTTGCTAAATGAAATCAGCCAGTCGGGGATACCCAGTGATCCATCTCATCTCCAGCACCAAAGTGACGTGATGAAATCAGCCAGTCGGGGATACCCAGTGATCCATCTCATCTCCAGCACCAAAGTGACGTGATGAAATCAGACATCCTTCCTTGTCCTTCCTCCCTCTGCCAGGACACATATAGCATTGTGTGGCATATATACACTGAAAGAGCACCAGTAAGGATCCTCAGAACAGGAGAGCACCAGTATTGATCCTCAGAACAGGAGAGCACCAGTAAGGATCCTCAGAACAGGAGAGCACCAGTAAGGATCCTCAGAACAGGAGAGCACCAGTAAGGATCCTCAGAACAGGGAGCACCAGTAAGGATCCTCAGAACAGGAGAGCACCAGTAAGGATCCTCAGAACAGGAGAGCACCAGTATTGACACATAGAGAATTACACAGAGAATTTTGCTGATGGGCTTTAATGGTTGGGCAAAAAAAGCCGGCTCCGTGCGGTGTGTGTGTGAGTGTGAGTGTGTTTGTGCATGTTCGTGTGTATGGGGTGTTTGTCTTGGCAAGAATAGGCAATAAATGTGGCACGCCTCTAACTTGATAGTCACACACATATCACACACACACGCCTCTAACTGGATAGTCACGCGCGCGCACACACACGCACACGCAAACGCACACACACAAATGCAAGGAAGAGGAAGTTATAAAATATGGAAAAGATTCAGCCAAGCATCACTTTTTCTGGTTGGTCTGAAAAATAACTGCACCAGTCTAACACAGGGCTGATCCACCGGTCCAACACAGGGCTGGTCCACTGGTCCAACACAGGGCTGATCCACCAGTCCAACACAGGGCTGATCCACCGGTCCTACACAGGGCTGATCCACCGGTCCAACACAGGGCTGATCCACCGGTCCAACACAGGGCTGATCCATCCACCATCCACCCAACACAGGGCTGATCCACCAGTCCAACACAGGGCTGATCCACCAGTCCAACACAGGGCTGATCCACCGGTCCAACACAGGGCTGATCCACCAGTCCAACACAGGGCTGATCCACCGGTCCAACACAGGGCTGGTCCACCGGTCCAACACAGGGCTGATCCACTGGTCCAACACAGGGCTGATCCACCAGTCCAACACAGGGCTGATCCACTGGTCCAACACAGGGCTGATCCACCGGTCCAACACAGGGCTGATCCACCAGTCCAACACAGGGCTGATCCACCAGTCCAACACAGGGCTGATCCACCAGTCCACCACAGGGCTGATCCACCGGTCCAACACAGGGCTGATCCACCGTTCCAACACAGGGCTGATCCACCAGTCCAACACAGGGCTGATCCACCAGTCCAACACAGGGCTGATCCACCAGTCCAACACAGGGCTGATCCACCGGTCCTACACAGGGCTGATCCACCGGTCCAACACAGGGCTGATCCACCGGTCCAACACAGTACTGATCCTCTCCTCTCCTCTGCTTGCCTGGCCGGCACACAGACCAGCCGCTGAAAGACTAACCCCAACTTCTCAACACAATCAGCTCTGAAAGGGAAATACAATTCATAACTTCTCTCTATTTGGGAAAGCAACCACTGGTACAGGAAATGGCAGTGGGTGCCAACATTCGTATTCAAACAAACTGTGGCAGGTCACCACACCACCACATCTCTGTGTATTGTCTTTCAGTCTAGATGGACCAGGTCACCACAGCACCACATCTCTGTGTATTGTCTTTCAGTCTAGATGGATCAGGTCACCACAGCTCTATGTCTGGTCCTCCAGTCTAGATGGACCAGGTCACCACAGCTCTGTGTCTGGTCCTCCAGTCTAGATGGACCAGGTCACCGCAGCTCTGTGTCTGGTCCTCCAGTCTAGATGGACCAGGTCACCGCAGCTCTGTGTCTGGTCCTCCAGTCTAGATGATTCAGGTCACCACAGCTCTGTGTCTGGTCCTCCAGTCTAGATGATTCAGGTCACCACAGCTCTGTGTCTGGTCAGGTCACTCCAGTCTAGATGGACCAGGTCACCGCAGCTCTGTGTCTGGTCCTCCAGTCTAGATGGACCAGGTCACCGCAGCTCTGTGTCTGGTCCTCCAGTCTAGATGATTCAGGTCACCACAGCTCTGTGTCTGGTCCTCCAGTCTAGATAGACCAGGTCACTACAGCACCACAGCTCTCTGTCTGGTCCTTCAGTCTAGATAGACCAGGTCACCACAGCTCTGTGAAGACTGGACCAGTCCCTAATCCCAGAGATTATACCAGTCCCTAATCCCAGAGACTAGACCGGACCCTAATCCCAGAGACTAGACCAGGCCCTAATCCCAGAGACTAGACCGGGCCCTAATCCCAGAGATTGGACCGGGCCCTAATCCCAGAGACTAGACCGGGCCCTAATCCCAGAGATTGGACCGGGCCCTAATCCCAGAGACTAGACTGGGCCCTAATCCCAGAAATTGGACCGGGCCCTAATCCCAGAGACTAGACCGGGCCCTAATCCCAGAGACTAGACCGGGCCCTAATCCCAGAGATTGGACCGGGCCCTAATCCCAGAGACTAGACCGGGCCCTAATCCCAGAGATTGGACCGGGCCCTAATCCCAGAGACTAGACCGGGCCCTAATCCCAGAGACTAGACCGGGCCCTAATCCCAGAGATTGGACCGGGCCCTACCCCTGACACTAGTAAATGAGAATGGCGGCGTAAGAGAGGCCGATGTGAGGGTGTAACCGATGTGAAATGGCTAGTTAGCGGTGGTGCACGCTAATAGCCTTTCAGTCGGTGACGTCACTTGCTCTGAGACCTTGAAGTAGTAGTTCCCCTTGATCTGCAAGGGCCGCGGCTTTTGTGGAGCGATGGGTAACGATGCTTCGTGGGTGTCAGTTGTTGATGTGTGCAGAGGGTCCCTGGTTCGCGCCCGGGTATGGGCGAGGGGACGGACTAAAGTTATACTGTTGTTACAAGGGCACCCTGACGACACTATGTCAGCGAAAGAAATAATCCACCTCTACCTTCCTTTCTATTGGCGAACGTACAATCAATATAGAACGAACTGGACAAAATGGATGAGCTCCGTTTCGAGACTATCCCATCAACGGGACCTAAACAGCTGTAATATCCTATGTTTCTCAGAGTCTTGGCTGACATAGATAATATACAGTGTTCAGACACCATTACTTTAAAAATATATATATATATATGTTACAGCCAAAATCTAAAATTGTATTAATAAAAAATATCTCTGGAAACCTAACATTCACAAGCGCGCAGGGTGTTACCAGGATGACATTTTCAACCTCTCCCTGACACAGTCTGTAATACCTAATGTACATGTTTCAAGCACCATAGTTCCTGTGTCCAAGAATGCCAAAGTAATCTGTTTAAATGACTATGTCCGCATAGCACTCACATGTGTAGTCATGAAATGCTTTGAAAGGCTGGTCGGGGCTCACATCAACACCATTATCCCAGAAACCTTAGACCCACTCCAATTTGCATGCCGCCCCAACAGATCCACAGATGATACAATCTATTGCACTCCACATCACACCTGGACAAAAGGAACACCTACGCATTCGTTGCTTAGAGTTCAACACCATAGTGCTCTCTGAGCTCGTCACTAAACTAAGGAACCTGGCACTAAACACCTCCTTCTGCGATGTTCCTATCACCAGATTCATTGCTAAATATACAATTAACTTGTGTTGGGCGGTGCTCCATGCTCTGGCTCCTCCCCTAATGCAGTTTTTTTTAAAGGAGTTGATCACTGACAACACAATCCTCTGGAAGATCTGAAAGAACTGACCAGACTCAATGTCTTCAAGTGATAACTACCAATCCAACCGGCGTTTTGTTCCGTTCTATTTTCTGGTGAACTTCAACCGCTAATGTTTCAACCGAAATAGAGCGAAGAGGATTCAAAACGAAGAGTTGGATTTAGCTAGAAGCTCAGCTTTCAGCTTTCACCAAGACTCGGTGCCGGTACCCCCTGTACATAGCCTAGCTCAGCTACAGCCGATGCCAGCACCGAGACTCGATATCGGAACCCCCTGTATATAGCCTAATTATAGTTATTTTATTGTGTTTTACTTTAGTTTATTTTGTAAATATTTTCTTAACTCTATTTTCTTAAAACTGCATTGTTGATTAAGGGTTTGTCAGTAAGCATTTCACGGTAAGGTTGTTGAATACCTGTTGTATTCGGCGTGAGTCACAAATACAGTGCTTTGCAAAGAATTCATCCCCCTTGCCATTTTTTCTGTTTTGTTTAATTAAAAACTGTAATTTAAATGCATTTTTATTTGTATTTCATGTAATGCACAAAATAGTCCAAATTTGTGAAGTGAAATGGAAGAAATGACTTGTTTAAAACTTCTCTAAGGTAGGGGGCAGCATTGGGAATTTTGGATGAAAAGTGTGCCCAAATTAAACTGCCTGCTACTCAGGCTTAAAAGCTAAAGTGTGCATTGAATTGGTAAATGTAGATAGAAAACACTCTGAAGTTTTGAAAACTGTTTGAATGATGTCTGTGAGTATAACAGAATTCATATGGCAGGCAAAAACCTGAGAAAAAATCCACCAGGAAGTGGGAAATCTGAGGTTTGTAGTTTTTCAACTATTTTCCTATTGAATACACAGTGTCTATGGGGTCATATTGGACTTCCTAAGGCTTCCACTAGATGTCAACAGTCTTTAGAACCTTTTTTGAGGCTTTTACTGTGAAGTGGGGCGAATGAGAGGGGAATGAGTCAGAGGTCTGCCAGAGAGGCATGCGCTGATCACGCGCATTCATGTGAGAGTTAGCTTGCGTTCAATTGCATTTCTACAGACAAAGGAATTCTCCGGTTGGAACATTATTGAAGATTTATGTTAAAAGCATCCTAAAGATTGATTCTATACTTAGTTTGACATGTTTCTACGGACTGTAATGGAACTTTTTGACTTCAGTCTGCCCTAGTGATCGCGCTTCATGAATTTGGATTACTGGGCTAAACGCGCAAACAAAAAGGAGGTATTTGGTCATAAATTATGAACTTTATCGAACAAATCAAACATTTATTGTGGAACTGGGATTCCTGTGAGTGCATTCTGATGAAGATCATCAAAGGTATGTTCATATTTATAATGCTATTTCTGACTTCTGTTTAATACACAACATGGCGGAAATCTGTTTGGGTTGTTTTGGTCTCTGAGCGCTTCACTCAGATTATTGCATGGTGTGCTTTTTACATAAAGTTTTTTTGAAATCTGACACAGCGGTTGCATTAAGGAGAAGTGGATCTAAAATTCCATGCATAACACTTGTATCTTTTAGCAATGTTTCTTATGAGTAGTTCTGTAAATTGATGTGGCTCTCTGCAAAATCACCGGATGTTTTGGAACGACTGAACGCGCCAATGCAAACTGTCACGTCCGTTGTTAAGGGTAGACCAAGGCGCAGCGTGAGTAGAGTTACACATATTTTTAACAAATCAAAAAACAGAGAAACAAAACAAACCAGCACAAACAAAACGTGAAGCTACTGGTGCACACAGGCAACTATCCGTAGACAAGATCCCACGAATACCAATGGAGAAATGGCTACCTAAATATGATCCCCAATCAGAGACAACAATAAGCTGTCTCTGATTGAAAACCATATCAGGCCAACATAGAAATACAAAAACTGAATAAAACTAGAGTACCCACTCTAGTCACACCCTGACCTAACCAACATATATAGAAAAACAGGGATATCTCAGGTCAGTGTGTGACATAAACTCAAATTTTGGATATAAATATGAACTTTACTGAACAAAACATACATGTATTGTGTAACATGAAGTCCTATGAGTGTCATCTGATGAAGATCATCAAAGGTTAGTGATTCATTTTATCTCTATTTCTGCTTTTTGTGACTCCTCTCTTTGCCTGGAAAAATGGCTGTGTTTTTCTGTGACTTGGTTCTGACCTAACATAATTGTTTATATTGCTTTCGCTGAAAAGCCTATTTGAAATCGGACACTTTGGTGGGATTAACAACAAGAATAGCTTTAAAATGATATCAGACACATGTACGTATGTTTAAGGAATTGTAATCATGAGATTTCTGTGGTTTGAATTTGGTGCCCTCTATTTTCACTGGTAGTTGTCATATCTATCCCGATATCGGGATTGCAGCCATAACATCTCCATCGCTCAGGACCTCAGACTGGGGTGAAGGTTCACCTTCCAGCAGGACAACGACCCTAAGCACACAGCCAAGACAACGCAGGAGTGGCTTCGGGACAAGTCTCTGAATGTCCTTGAGTGGCCCAGCCTGAGCTCAAACTTGAACCCAATCAAACATCTCTTGTGAGACCTGAAAATAGCTGTGTCGCAACGCTCCCCATCCAACCTGACAGAGCTTGAGAGGATCTGCAGAGAAGAATGTAGAAACTCCCCAAATACAGGTGTGCCAAGCTTGTAGAATCATATCCAAGAAGACTCAAGGCTGTAACCATTGCCAAAGATGCTTCAGCAAAGTACTGAGTAAAACGTCTGAATTCTTTTAGTACTTGTCAGAAGTTTGGACACACCTACTCATTCAAGGGTTTTTCTTTATTTTTTACTATTTTCTACATTGTAGAATAATAGTGAAGACTTCAACTATAAAATAACACACTTTTTTGGTTACTACATGATTCCATATGTGTTATTTCATAGTTGTGAACACATAATAGGAAAAAGAAGAGAAGGAAGGAGACAAAAGAGAAATGAGACAGGGAGACGACTTCTAACATAATGGCTGCCAGAGTAGCTGCCCACAGTGAGCTCAATTCATCAATGTCAATAACAGCCTCAGAACGGGCGGTAGACATGCATATTAATTGAAGATAATCAGATTAAATCACCACAGTTTGACAGTTTACGAGATGGGCACTTTATCTTGTCGAGGGAGGATGGAATTGTTAGATAGCTTATGTACATCACTAGATAGTACTAATCTGAAAAAACATCTTAATTGCATGTTATCACCTGATTGCCTTGGCATTATATTAAATACTATGGTAATTACTACACAGATTGAGGGGTAAATAGCCCGAGGCTGAGACTACCTTAAGAGAGGCGACATGAGGAGTGCGGATGAGAAAGGGGGAGAGACAAGAAGAGAGGAGAGAGGAGGAGAGATGACGAGAGATGACGGGAGGAAGAGCGGAGAGAAGAGGAGAGATGGAGAGTGGGAGAGAGGAGGAGAGGAGGAGAGAGGATATGATTGGAGGAGAAAGGAATAGAGATGGAGAGATGGAGAGAGGAGGCGAGAGCTGAGAGAAGAGAGAGGAGAGGAGAGGAGGAGAGATGAGAAGAGAGGAGAAGAGAGGAGAGAGGAGGAGAAATGAAGACAGATGAGGAGAGAGGAGAACAGAGGAGAGATGGAGAGGAGAAGAGATGGAGAGAGGAGGAGAAAGGAGAGGGGAGGAGAGAGGAGAGACGAGGAGAGGAGAGATTGAGAGAGGAGAGGAGATGGAGACAGGAGGAGAGGAGAGATGGAGAGAGGAAAAGAGATGGAGAGAAGAGGAGAGAGGAGAGAGGAGGAGAGGGAGATGTAGAGAGGAGAAGAGATGGAGAGAGGAGGAGAGGAGAGATGGAGAGAGGAGAAGAGATGGAGAGAGGAGGAGAGGAGAGATGGAGAGAGGAGAAGAGATGGAGAGAGGAGGAGAGATGAGAGGGGAGGAGAGAGGAGAGACGAGGAGGAGAGATTGAGAGAGGAGAAGAGATGGAGAGAGGAGGACAGGAGAGATGGAGAGAGGAGAAGAGATGGAGAGAGGAGGAGAGGAGAGATGGAGAGAGGAGAAGAGATGGAGAGAGGAGGAGAGATGAGAGGGGAGGAGAGAGGAGAGACGAGGAGAGGAGAGATTGAGAGAGGAGAAGAGATGGAGACAGGAGGAGAGGAGAGATGGAGAGAGGAGAAGAGATGGAGAGAGGAGAGGAGAGATGGAGAGAGGAGAAGAAAGGGAGAGAGGAGGAGAGAGGAGAGATGGAGAGTGGAGAAGAGATGGATAGAGGAGGAGAGGAAAGATGGAGAGAGGAGAGGAGATGGAGAGAGGAGGAGAGATGAGAGAGGAGGAGATGAGAGATGAAGAGATGGAGAGAATAGGAGAGAGGAGAGAGTAGGAGAGAGGAGAGAGGAGGAAAGGACAGAGGAGAGAGGAGGAAAGAGGAGAGAGGGCAGAACAGCTGCTGATATAGCATTATAAAGTGTTTGATTAATTTGAATAGCTTCCGAATACCCTTTACAACTTGTTCTACAGCTTTTAAGATTAGTGCGAAGAGGATGCTTGGGGTTTTAATTATTACCACCCAGCCTATAGAACACATCCCT